>NC_074692.1:38049521-38064521 GCF_029448725.1 Salvelinus fontinalis
AAAAAAACACTGGAATGGTTGGTATGCAGTGGAAGAAAGTGTAAAGTAGAGATAGAAATAATTGGGTGCAAAGGAGCAAAATAAATAAATAAATACAGTAGGTAGAGAGGTATTTGTTTGGGCTAAATTATAGATGGGCTATGTACAGGTGCAGTAATCTATGAGCTGCTCTGACAGCTGGTGCTTAAAGCTAGTGAGGGAGATAAGTGTTTCCAGTTTCAGAGATTTTTGTAGTTCGTTCCAGTCATTGGCAGCAGAGAACTGGAAGGAGAGGCGGCCAAAGGAAGAATTGGTTTTGGGGGTGACCAGAGAGATATACCTGCTGGAGCGCGTGCTACAGGTAGGTGCTACAAATGCTTGATAATGCATGTGATATCAACAGAGATGTATATTTTCTGGGTGATTTAAATATTGACTGGCTATCATTAAGCTGCCCACTCAGAAAAAAACTTCAAACTGTAACCAGTGCCTGCAACCTGGATCAGGGTACAGTGGGTTGAGAAATTATTCACCCCCCTTGGCATTTTTCCTATTTTTTTGCCTTACAACCTGGAATTCAAATAGATTTTTTGAGGGTTTGTATCATTTGATTTACACAACATGCCTACCCATTGGCTACATGTTCCAAGCTTATAGAGACATACCCCAAAAGACTGGCTGCTGTAATTGCTGCAAAAGGTGGTTCTACAAAGTATTGACTGGGGGGTGAATAATTATTACTTTTTTGGTGTTATTTATTGTTTGTTTCACAATAAAAAATATTTTGCATCTTCAAAGTGGTAGGATTTTTGCCCATTCTTCAAGGCAAAACTGCTCCAGCTCCTTCAAGTTGGATGGGTTCCACTGGTGTACAGCAATCTTTAAGTCATACCACAGATTCTCAATTGGATTGAGGTCTGGGCTTTGACTAGGCATTTCCAAGACATTTAAATGTTTCCCCTTAAACCACTCAAGTGTTGCTTTTAGCAGTATGCTTAGGGGCATTGTTCTGCTGGATGGTGAACCCCATCCCAGTCTCAAATCTCTTGAAGACCTAAACAGGTTTCCCTCAAGAATTTCCCTGTATTTAGCACCATCCATCATTCCTTCAATTCTGACCAGTATCATATTCCCTGCCAATTAAAATAATAACCACAGCATGATGCTGCCACCATCATGTTTCACTGTGGGGATGGTGTTCTCGGGGTAATGGGAGGTGTTGGGTTTGCGCCAGACATAGCGTTTTCCTTGGTGGCCAAAAGCTACATTTTAGTCTCATCTGACCAAAGTACCTTTTCCATATGCCTTTTGGTGAACACCAAACGTGTTTGATAATTTTTTTCTTTAAGCAATGGCTTTTTTCTGGCCACTCTTCCGTAAAGCCCAGCTCTGTGGAGTGTAAGGCTTAAAGTGGTCCTACAGATACTCCAATCTCCGCTGTGGTTTGCAGCTCCTTCAGGGTTATCTTTGGTATTTGTTGACTCTCTGATTACTTCCCTCCATATTCTTTCCATTTTTTAACCTTTCTGAACCACCCATCCCGGATCCGGGATACTTGTCATCAGCAACGCTGAATAGCATAGCGCCACAGGTAAATAATATTACTAGAAAATATTCATATTCATGAAATCACAAGTGCAATATTGCAAAACACAGCTTAGCCTTTTGTTAATCCACCTGTCATCTCAGATTTTGAAATTATGCTTTACAGCGAAAGCAATACAAGCGCTTGGGTAAGTTTATCGATCGCTCGACAAAACAATAAGTACACTTAGCATCAGGTAACTTGGTCACGAAAATCAAAAAAGCAATCAAATGAATCGTTTACCTTTGATGATCTTCGGATGATTTCACTCACGAGACTCCCAGTTAGACAACAAATGTTCCTTTTGTTCCATAATGATATTTTTTATATCCAAATACCTCCGTTAGTTTGGTGCAATATGCCCAGGAATCCACCGGAAAGAGCGGTCACGACAACACAGACAAAAATTCCAAATCATATCCATAATGTCCACAGAAACATGTCAAACGTTTTTTATAATCGATCCTCAGGGTGTTTTTCAAATATCTATTTGATAATATATCAACCGGGACAGTTGGCTTTTCACTAGGACCGGGAGTAACAATGGCCGCCTTTCTCTTTTGCGCACAACTCACTCTGAGAGCCCCCACCTATCCACTTACGCAATGTGGTCGTTCACGCTCATTCTTCAAAATAAAAGCCTGAAACTATGCCTAAAGGCTGTTGACACCTTAGGGAAGCCATAGAAAAAGGAGTCTGGTTGATATCCCTTTAAATGTGCAATAGGGATGCATAGGAACAGAGAGGTTTCAAAAACAGGGGCACTTCCTGATTGGATTTTCCTCAGGTTTTAGTATGCAATATCAGTTCTGTTTAACTCACAGACAAAATTTTGACCGTTTTGTAAACTTCAGAGTGTTTTCTATCCTAATGTGACAATTATATGCATATTCTAGTTTCGGGGGCTGAGAAATAGGCAGTTTCAAAAGGGTACGTTCTTTAGCCAAAAACGAAAATGTTAGAAATAGAGATAAAATGAATCCCTTACCTTTGATGATCTTCATATGGTTGCACTCAGCAGACATTCATTTACTCAATAAATGTTCCTTTTGTTCGATAAAGTCTCTTTATATCCAAAAACTTCTGTTTTGTTCACGCGTTTTCTTCAGTAATCCACAGGCTCAAACACAGTCAAAACAGGCAGACAAAAAAATCCAAATTGTATCCGTAAAGTTCATAGAAACATGTCAAACGATGTTTATATTTTTCCTCATGTTGTTTTTAGCCTAAATAATCGATAATATTTCAACCGGACAATAACGTTGTCAATTTAAAAGGTAAACAAGAAAGGCACACTCTCGATCTCGCGCATGAAAAAGCTCTGTGACACTTTAAGGGTCCACTCATTCAGAGTACTAATTACATGCCACTGACTTTGAGTAAAGCCAGAGTGTCTATGTATGTGGATGACTCAACACTATACACGTTGGCTACTACAGCGACTGAAATGACTGCAACACTCAAAGAGCAGCAGTTAGTTTCGGAGTGGGTGGCAAGGAATAAGGTAGGCCTAAATAATTCTAAAAGCATTGTATTTGGAACGAAACACTCAAAACCAAATCTTGTAATAAATAATGTGGAAATTGAGCAAGTTGAGATGACTAAACTGCTTGGAGTAACCCTGGATTGTGAACTGTCATGGTCAAAACATATTGATGCAGTAGTAGCTAAGATGGGGAGAAGTCTGTCTATAATAAAGTGATGCTCTGCCTTCTTAACAACACTATCAACAAGGCAGCTCTTACAGGCCCTATTCTTGTCGCACCTTGACTTCTGTTCAGTCGTGTGGTCAGGTGCCACAAAAGAGGCACACAGTACTACATAGAGCCATGACTACATGGAACTCTATTCCACATCAAGCAACTGACGCAAGCAGTACAATTAGATTTAAAAAACAGATGAAAAACACCTTATGGAACAGTGGGGACTGTGAAACAACACAAACGTTGGCACAGACACATGCTTACACACATGCACGCGTGATAACATAGGCACTATACATACACATGGATTTAGTACTGTAGATATGTGTTAGTGGGCACACAGTGTGTTGTGAAGTCTCTGAATGTATTGTAATGTTTTTTTGAATTGTATAAACTGCCTTAATTTTGCTGGACCCCAGGAAGCGTAGCTGCTGCTTTGGCAGGAACTAATGGGGATCCATAATAAATACAAAATACAAATACACTACTGTACAATGATACACTCTTAGAAAAACTGTCCCTATAGGAGAACCCTTTTTGGTTCCAAGTGGAACTCTTTTGGGTTCTATGTAGAACCCTCTGTGGAAAGGGTTTTACATAGCACCCAAAAGGGTTCTACCAGGAACCAAAAAGGGTTCTTCAAATGGTTCTCCTATGGTGACAGCCGAATAACCATTTTAGGTTTTAGATAGCACCTTTTTTTCAAAGAGTGTATGTTCACGTCACGGTTAATTAATGGATGACTCATTTTGGAAGCTGCTCAAAAGGCAAGCAGCTTTCTTAGTTCTCATGAAAATATACATTTTCCCCATGCCCTCTTATGAAGAAAAAAAAAATATGCCCCAAGCAAACTTTTGGAAAATAGAAGGACGCCACGGTACATTTATGTAATTTAGCAGACGCTCTTATGCAGAACAACTACAGTTAAGTGCCTTACAGAAGGGTACGTCGACAGAGTTTTCACCTAGTCGGTTCCGGGATTCAAACCAGCAACCTTTCGGTTACTGGCCCAACGCTCTGAACGGAAAGGCTACCTGTCACCTGCAGGGTTCTTGTCTTTAATTGACCTAAATGAAAATCAGGGAATCAGTCATTTCACTTTATTAACATTTAATATAAATTCAAGTGTTTCTTAATATTGTTTGCCTTATGATTTTACTTGTTGCAGGACATGTCAGCACCAACCTCAAACCCAAAAACATATTTTTTACTCGCAAGGGTTGAAACATTGAGAAAATATAGGCTGTCTGATATAGTATTTGATGGAATGGTCACGGGCACAGGTAGGACATGTTTTAATACACAACGTACCCCATGAATGTTTTAGCTGTTTATTTATAAACCTCCACTCCCTCTCAGGAGACAGGTATTGCAGTGACATCCTGGTACTCTATGCCCCCCAACGGCCTACTTCTGCACAATGTTGCTGACACACTTTCAAATGCACAAAGAGAGGGAGGGAATGTTCTTATCCAATGGAGAAGAAAAATAACTCCTAGGTATACTTTGACCAACAAAAGTACTCCTGACTTTGACTTCATATACTATATGTAGTCAAATATATTTAGGACATTTTCACAACACTGAAAGGCTCCTCCATTTCCATTATGTTAAAATTGTAGTTATGGCACAAACAGGTCTCAACATTAATGGAAAAATCCACCCAAAAACGATATTTTGGTATATGTTTCATTAGTCCATTGTTGACATAGTCCCAAAATGTTTTGCTTGTCACCACTCAAGTTTTCAAGATATGTAACTTTCAAAATACAGTAATGATCCACAATGCAGCATCATGTGATGTAAATGCATCAGAAAATGCGGCATCATATGATTCAAAATGCATCATGCATCATATAAATATTAAGTTTCTACATTTTGTAAAAAGCACTGTTTCCTATTGATTGTACACTGTCTCTTTAAGAATGTGAAGTTTGTGTGTGACAACATGCAAATCTGTCATTCATTCATTGCTATGATCAAAGACAGTAAAGTATGAAGAAAGGCAGAACCTGCTTCTCCAATAGAAATCCCCGTTCACACTTGTAGTCGATGTCATGGCGATGTTGGATAGATAAGCTCATGCGTAGAAACACGTCATCAGGTCTAACGGTCGTCTCGCGCTGAACTGTGCATGTGCAGGCCGTCATATCCCAGCCAGTCCTTCAATATAAAGTTGATTTTAACGAAAATGAAAACGTGTCAGTTTGTTACTTTCACAAGGTTGGAGTAATAACATTACTTAAGACATTGGATTGAATCTCAAATCGAAGGTTTTGCCTTTAAAGTTAGAGTCCTTAGTTAGAGAACTAAGGATTCATTTTTCACTGCTCTCATTGACTTCTCAAACCCCAAACCTCGCTTGTTTCGCAAGCGTTCCCAAAAGTCTTGTGATGTTGCGCCTCTGGGTTATCATTGATCTCCTGAAGAAGGTTTGCTTTTACCATTCTTTCTGTTCCCCAAAACGCTACCAGGTTGTTAGCTAGCTACCTAATGAGGTAATATGACTGAACAAGGTGTTAATGGCCCATGGTTTATGAATGTAAAATGCGGACCGCCAACAGAGATGCATCCAGCTGCAGCGCCAACGCGGAAAAATAGAAGGAAAAAATGCAGTGGTAATATGGTCTAAACTTTTGAACGGTTTGGGCTAGAGACAAGCAGGTTTCTCTGTAGTAATGGTACCACCACCAAGGTCATGAATCTGCACTCTCTTTTTCCTACAGGGCACTCCGAAACAGCAGTACAGCGAAGTCTAATCATTACAACAATTATTATCTGGCAGATTTACTTTCTAGGTGCACTTTTGTGCTCCCAAATTTATATTCCAAGTAGCACAGCTAAATATTTAGGAGCATATGCGAGCAGAATGGTCACACTTTATAGCCCTGGGCATACAGTGGATTTGTTGAGAATTGAGGAGTCTGTTCTGTATCCATAGATATTTCTACACCAATAGAGAGTTTCCACCTTAAGTTACTGATGGACGCAATTTGAAAAGGCTGTCTACATTTTTCAACTGGAACGACAGAAAACTTCCAATATCGCACCTCTACAAACAGACAATTTAAAGTGGCTAAATAGACAGAGGAAGCTCTCGCTAGCTGTCAGACAGGCCCATGCATGGCAATTAGACAGAGGAAGCTCTCGCTAGCTGTCAGACAGGCCCATGCATGGCAATTAGACAGAGGAAGCTCTCGCTAGCTGTCAGACAGGCCCATGCATGGCAATTAGACAGAGGAAGCTCTCGCTAGCTGTCAGACAGGCCCATGCATGGCAATTAGACAGAGGAAGCTCTCGTTAGCTGTCAGACAGGCCCATGCATGGCAATTAGATAGAGGAAGCTCTCGCTAGCTGTCAGACAGGCCTATGCATGGCAATTAGACAGAGGAAGATCTCGCTAGCTGTCAGACAGGCCCATGCATGGCAATTAGACAGAGGAAGCTCTCGCTAGCTGTCAGACAGGCCTATGCATGGCAATTAGACAGAGGAAGATCTCGCTAGCTGTCAGACAGGCCCATGCATGGCAATTAGACAGAGGAAGCTCTCGCTAGCTGTCAGACAGGCCCAAGCATGGCAATTAGACAGAGGAAGCTCTCGCTAGCTGTCAGACAGGCCCATGCATGGCAATTAGACAGAGGAAGCTCTCGCTAGCTGTCAGACAGGCCCATGCATGGCAATTAGACAGAGGAAGCTCTCGCTAGCTGTCAGACAGGCCCATGCATGGCAATTAGACAGAGGAAGCTCTCGCTAGCTGTCAGACAGGCCCATGCATGGCAATTAGACAGAGGAAGCTCTCGCTAGCTGTCAGACAGGCCCATGCATGGCAATTAGACTGAGGAAGCTCTCGCTAGCTGTCAGAAGGCCCCTGCATGGCAATGAGACAGAGGAAGCTCTCGCTAGCTGTCAGACAGGCCCCTGCATGGCAATTAGACAGAGGAAGCTCTCGCTAGCTGCCAGACAGGCCCATGCATGGCAATTAGACAGAAGAAGCTCTCGCTAGCTGTCAGAAGGCCCCTGCATGGCAATTAGACAGAGAAAGCTCTCGCTAGCTTTCAGACAGGCCCCTGCATGGCAATTAGACAGAGGAAACTCTCACAAGCTGTCAGACAGGCCCCTGCATGATTTGATTTGATTGGATGTATTAGGATCCCCAATTAGCCAATGTCAATGGCGATAGCTAGTCTTACTGGGTTCCGACATACGGTACAACAAATAATACATTACAGACAAAATACTTTCAAATTTAAATACATTTAAAGACATTAACCGTGTGTGTGTGCATCTATGTTACATGGAAATGTCAGTACATACACATAACAAGTAGGCCACATGGGGAGAGGACTTTTGCTGTGAGGTGTTGCTTTATTTGTTTTTTTAAACCAGGTTTGCTGTTCACTCACTTCATATAAGAGGTAAGGGAGTTCCATGCACTCATGGCTCTGCATAATACTGTATGTTTCCTTCAATATCTTCTGGACCTGGGGACTGTGAAAAGACCCCTGGTGCCATGTCTGGTGGGGTAAGTGTGTGTCAGTGCTGTGTGTAAGTTGACTATGCAAACAATTTGGAATTTTTAGCACATTAATGTTTCTTTAAAAAAAGAAGAATGGATGAAGTCAGTCTTTCCTCAACTCTTAGCCAAGAGAGACTGTTATGCATATTCTCTATTTTGGTTTGTTCAGGGCGTGAGTTGGGGTGGGCATTCTATGTTTTGTGTTTCTATGATTTTCTATTTCTATGTTTTGGCCGGGTATGGTTCTCAATCAGGGACAGCTGTTTATCGTTGTCTCTGATTGGGAACCATACTAAGGTAGCTCTTTTTTCCACCTGTGTTTGTGGGAAGTTGACTTTGTTTAGGGCACATAGCCTTTGAGCATCACGGTTTGTTTTGTATGGTTTATTGTTTTTTGTCGGCGTCATTCTTAAATAAAGTCAAATGTAGGCTCACCCCGCTGCACCTTGGTCCCCATCCTTCAACAGCCGTGACAATAGTATTAATATTATCCCTCTGGTTACAATGAAGAGCAAGAAGTGCTGCTCTGTTCTGGGCCAGCTGCAGCTTAACTAGGTATTTCTTTGCAGCACATCACCATATGACTGGACTATAATCAAGATACGATAAACTAGAGCCTGCAGGACTTTCTTGGTGGAGTGTGGTGTCAAAAAAGCAAAGCATCTCTTTATTACAGACACCCATTCCTAAACAGACTGCAACTGTTTGTTAAGTGTTTCAGTGACTTCATTAGCTGTAGTTGCTGATGTGTATATGGTTGGATTATCAGCATACATGGACACACATGCTTTGTTTAATGCCAGTGGCAGGTCATTGGTAAAAATAGTAAAGAGCCTAGAGATCTGCCTTGTGGTACACAACACTTTACATGTTTGACATTAGAGAAGCTTTCATTAAAGAAAACCCTCTGAGTTATATTATATATGTAGCTCTGAATCCACAATATGGCAGAGATTGAAAGTCATAACAAATAGGTTTTCTCAACAGCAGGTTATGGTAAATAATATCAAAGGCTGCACTGAAATCTAACACTATAGCTCCCACAATCTACTTATTATCAATTTCTTTCAACCAATCATCAGTCATTTCTGTCAGTGCAGTACATGTTGAGTGCACTTTTCTGTAAGCATGCTGAAAGTCTGTTGTTAATTTGTTTACAGAGAAGTAGCATTGCACTTGGTAAAACACAATTTTCTCCAACAGTTTTCCATGTGCTGGCAGCAAGCTGATAGTTCTGCTGTTAGAATCAGTACAGGCTGCTTGACCACTCTTGGGAAGCGGAATTACTTTGGCTTCCCTCCAGGCCTGAGGACAAAGGCTTTCCTCTAGGCTCAGATTAAAGATATGACAGATAGGAGTGGCTATAGAGTCAGCTACCATCCTCAGCAGCTCTCCATCTACGTTTTCAATGCCAGAAGGTTTGTCATTATTGATTGATAACAAAAAGAAATCTACCTCTCCCACACTAACTTTACAAAATTCCAACTTGCAATGCTTTTCTTTCATAATATTTTTTTTTATACATGACTACGATGGCTCACTGTTCATTGTTGGCATTTCCTTCCTAAGTCTGCCCTCTTTGCTAAAGAGGTAATTATTCAAATAGTTCGTTTTGGGATGAATAAGCCATCTGATTCGATGAAAGATGGATTTGAATTTCATTTAATTTCATAATTTCATTTAAAGTACTCCAAAGTACAGAATTCAACCACTGGTTACAGTAAGAAGTTTCCTCTTGAGCGGGCAGCTTGATGAAAATCAGTCACACATATTATTTGGATACTGACTGTTAGCACTTGGTGACCTATAGCAACACCCCAAATGAAAAGGTTCCGATATGCCAGGTGAACCTGCAACCGCAACACTTCTATAACACTTGACATAAGATATTCTCTAAGCATTACAGGGATATGGGTCTGCATGTCATTGATCTTGGCTTCGTAATACAGTTACTTCTTCTTTTTATTGCATTTAGTCACATAATTTCTTAATTTGCAATAAGTCAGCCAATCAGATGTGCAGCCAGACTTACTGTACTAGCTAATCCTCTTTCAACCATACCGTTTTTCAATTCCTCATCAATCCATGGAGCCTTAACAGTTCTAGCAGGTGTATGTTTATCAATAATTGGAAGAAGCAATTTCAGAAATTCCTCAAGTGCAGCCTCTGTATGCTCCTTATTAATCACATCAGCCCAACAAATATTTGCAACATCATCCATATGAGTCACAGCAAAATATTTTGTATGATCTCTAATTCACTATTTTAGGTCCAGTTTTTGGAACTTTGGCTTTCCTGGATATAGCCACTATATTGTGATCACTGCATCCAATGATTATGGGTATAGCTTTAGAACAAAGTTCTACAGTATTAGTAAAAATGTGATCAAAACATGTGGATGATTGTGTTCCTGTAGTGTTTATTTTAAACACCCTGGTAGGTTGAATAATTACCTGAACCAGAATTCAACCACTGGTTACAGTAAGAAGTTTCCTCTTGAGCATGCAGTTTGATGAAAACCAGTCACACATATTATTTGGATACTGACTGTTAGCACTTGGTGACCTATAGCAACACCCCAAATGAAAAGGTTCCGATATGCCAGGTGAACCTGCAACCGCAACACTTCAATAACACTTGACATAAGATATTCTCTAAGCATTACAGGGAGATGGGTCTGCATATATACAGAAACACCTACCCCATAAGCATTCCTGTCTCTTCTATAGATGTTACAGTATATCCTTGTATTGCTACTGCTGTATCATCAAATTAATTATCCAAGTGAGTCTCAGATATGGCTAATACATCAATGTTATCTGATGTTAGCAAGCTAATGATTTCACTAACCTTATTTCTAAGGCTACATATATTAATATGGGCTATTTTGTGTCCTTTCCTAGGTAACTTTTCAGAGATAATAATAATAATACGGAAAAGAGCAAACAAAGCAAGAGAAAGAAATATACATTCAGCCATCCATTAATCAGTTGGTGTGTGTGCTGTGGGGTTGAAGCTACGAACCATAGGCTTGGCTCTCTCATCACTTGCAGGCTTTTGAGAGGGAGGGTGGACAATGAGCCTGTCAAATCAGATGTAAGCAATGTCCCCACATGCTCATAGCAATGAGACATATGAAATGGGACAGAACCTCTGAACCTCTGGCCTGTCCATGGGCATCATCAATCATCAATAGTGGTCAGTAGTCGTACTATACAACCTACTCAACTTCAGTTGTTTGGCAACAGTGTAACAAAAAGATGGACATTTTGGGGAATAAGCTTTGACCAAGATATTCAATCTCAGGCTAGGGGGACTGTTGAAAACTAGAGAAGCAACGATGGATGATATGTTAGAGGAAGCTGTCCAAACAGTAGAGCTTTGCTTCACAGCTGTAAACACAGCTGATAGCCACATGACGGCTAACAGCTAAACTTTACTCTGCACATGATTCAAACCAAATGATTCACTGTGCTTCACTGCCGACTTAGGGGTGGACGTGAGGACTAACAGATACATCAACCCTGCTATATGCCTAAGGGATTAGAAGAGTAGTGACAACCTCATGGCTGATTCAAGGCTCTTTAAGGTCCCCATAAAATAACCAATAAATAATCCAGGATGCTTTATAACTGCTGTACATGTTTGTTTTTTTCACCTTCAACGTAATGACTGTCTTTGCTCCAGACTCCTCATTCCCTGAGTTATTGATCTCCTCTTAGCCCTGTTGTGTCCCGTGATCTCCAGAACTATACTGGATGGAGCCGATTGATACGATCCATTTCAATTACCCAAGAATGATGTGCAGGCAAGCCAGGTGCGGCTATCGCCATCTCCCTCAGGATGGAAACCCATGTCAGCACATGCTTTGATGATGACAAAAGAGAGGAAAACATATTACATCAACACACAAAGGATCAGATAGCTGCATGAATAATTCATCAGTCAAACAACACAACACTTTTAGGGGTTACAGTTGGTCATGCATGCTGTATGTATTGATTTGCATGAAAAAACATGCATCCCTCTGGTATACGGTATGTCCAGCACAGAGAGGGAGGGGAAGAGAGAGAGAGAGAGAGAGAGAGAGACAGAGAAGAGAGATAAAGAGAGAGAGGGGGAAGAGAGAGAGAGAGAGAGAGACAGAGAGAGGGGAAGAGAGAGAAGAGAGATAAAGAGAGAGAGGGGGGAAGAGAGAGAGAGAGGGGGAAGAGAGAGAGAGGGGGGAAGAGAGGAAGAGGGGAAAAGAAAGAGATGGGGAAGAGAGAGAGGAAAGAGAGAGAGAGAAAGAAAAAGAGAAAGAGAGGGGGGGAGAGAGCGAAGGGAAGAGAGGGAGATGGGAAAAGAGAGAGATGCGGGAAGAGAGAGAGAAGAGAGAGAAAGAGAGAGAAAGAGAGAGAGGAAGAGAGAGGGGGGAAGAGAGAGAGAAAGAGAGAAAGAGAGTGAGAGAGAGAGGGGGAAGAGAGAGAGAGATCCGGGAAGAGAGAGAGAGAGAAAGAGGAGGAAAGGGGAAAAGAGAGAGAGAGAGAGAGAGAGAGAGAGAGAGAGAGAGAGAGAGAGAGAGAGAGAGAGAGAGAGAGAGAGAGAGATGACTAAGCCCAGGTATGACTATGCCTGCATCTCAAATGGCATCTTGTTTCCTTATGTAGTGCACTATGTTAGGAATAGGGTGCCATGTGGGATGCACCCTATGACTATGACCTCCACCTTTGTGCTGAGCATGAGAAGAATACATTACATGGGAGACAAAGTGGCCCTGAAAATTAAAGACTGTGTCATGTTGAAATGTGACAGGGATATGGAGCTACAATAGGCTGAGCCTCTCATTTGGAACTGACTGACAGAGCTGTTCTATCTGGTGAGAGGATGAAAGGAGAGGAGGAGGAGAGCTGGGTGGCTGTGTGAATACCTGATGAGTTCTGATCGAATGTGGTTCAATCAAGGCGATGGCTTTCCATATGGGAACCACTTTGGTCATGTTAGAGCAGACTGAAAGCCTCTCCTCTTCTGTTTGTCTTCTCTTCCTCTATCGCTCACTGTCTCTCTGCTGCAGTCCCAGGAGAGCCACTAGTTCAACAAGGAATCCAGAGCTCATGGGATTCTGTCCTGAAGTAAACACTGAGGGGCTTAAAGGGAAGCTGCACCCGTTGATTTGGCATCGTTTTTTTGTCTTGCTCCTCAAGAAATGCTGGCAGCCATGACAGAAGCCAAATGTGAGTTGGCTTGGGGGTGTGGTTTGATGTAGGTGTTTATTTTCGGTGTGTGCTCTCCACCACCAAGACACACCCATCTGTCAGAACCTTACTAAGAGCTGTTACTCCCCACTCAATCACAACAAATCAACCTCCTGCAGGTTGAGGTCAGTCACTACAGGCAGATGTATGGTGAGATGCCGGAGGAACCTTTGAATATGTCAGTAGCCTACAGAGTAATTTGAGAAAAATGCAATTTCTGAAGTTATGAAGATATTCAAAACTAAATGTTTTGAACAATAAACAACCCTTAACATAATACCATAGCATCGGTGTTCTGCTAATATAACAATGTGTACCTTTCACCTTCCATTGTCATTCCCAGACGAAACAGATACTGTGCCTATCGGCATTTTGTCTGGTGGTAATGGGGCTACGTTGGCAAACATGTCAGAGTGGTCATACCTTCCTGTGTGGTGTCCCGTATAAAACAGGCATTCCCTGATCCTGGTGCAGAATACACAGGGTTTCTCCCTCCCCATATTGACTGATACCTGATCCTGGTGCAGAATACACAGGGTTTCTCCCTCCCCATATTGACTGATACCTGATCCTGGTGCAGAATACACAGGGTTTCTCCCTCCCCATATTGACTGATACCTGATCCTGGTGCAGAATACACAGAATAGACAGGTCTCTCTCAATTCAAAGACATCAGTATCAAGTCGCTCTGTCAGTCTGGTCTTCATCACATCATCTTGCAAGTCTCTATGTGCTGGCTCCATACATGTTTCTGTGAACACATACACACACAGTCGTTGTTATATTACTAATGGCAGTTAGGATATGTAATATCTGACACACAAACAGCTACTATGTTGGATTTTGAACTGGTCAGGTAAAACGTACCCAATTATGGTCTCCCCATCAAACGACAGAGGCTGGTGTCTGGCGAAAACCTCTACAGTCCTCTCTCAATCTGTAGAAATAGTTATAGTTGAGGCAGAGTTCAACAATGATGCATGGAATGAAAAGGGTGTTGCAAATACTGGACATTTCTGCTGTATTGTATTATTAGTAATCACCTTCAGTCGCACATTGTGGATGTGTTGAGTGCCTGGTCTCTCTCCATTCAGAGACGTCAGTATCAAGCCTGTCTGTCGGTCAGGACTCCATCACATCATCGCCAAGTGCTGGCACCATAGATGCATCTGTCCCTTACTTCCAGTGAAGGGAAATCTTAACGCTACTGCATACAATGACATTATAGAAGTTTCTGTACTTCCAACTTTGTGGCAACAGTTTGGGAAGGCCCTCTCCTGTTTGAGCATGACAATTACCCCTGGGCACAAAGCGAGGTCCATACCGAAATGATTTGTCGAGATCGGTGTGGAAGAACTTGACTGACCTACACAGAGCCCTTACCTCAACCCCATTGAACATCCTTTGGGATGAATTGGAACGGCGACTGCGAGCCAAACCTAATCGCCCAACATCAGTGCCCGACCTCACTAATGCTCTTGTGGCTGAATGGAAGCATGTCCCCTCAGCAATGTTACAACATCTAGTGGAAAGCCTACCCAGAAGAGTGAAGGCTGTTATAGCAGCAATATTAAACTGCATGATTTTGGAATGAGATTTTCAACAAGCAGGTGTCCACATACTTTTGGTCATGTTGTGTAGCTAGATTTTCCATGAGAAACAGCAGAGGGAGGAAGGTGTGTGTGTATGGGTGTGTGTGTTATTAATCATGTGGGGTGATATGAATCCAGATGAAATTATCAGTGAGATGAATAACCTGCTGTACAACCATAGACAGGTGTTAATGAGCTACACATCTGTTAAGATCTATCCCCTGAGGTCTGTAGTCTCTGTGTTGTGTAGAGAGGAGCTGCTGCTGGCGGTGCTACTATCTGCTGCAGATAGCTCACTGTGATAGCTTTAGACCGCAGAGGGCATTGATTTTGCTTCCACTAATCCTGGGAGACCTGCTAGTAACAGGAGAGAGAGGCTGTGTTTAAAGAA
>NC_074692.1:38367021-38474521 GCF_029448725.1 Salvelinus fontinalis
GTAACCATATATCAACCTGTGCATACAGACATAGTTACAGTTGAAGTCGGAAGTTTACATACACTTAGGTTGGAGTCATTAAAACTCGTTTTAAACCACTCCACAAATGTCTTGTTAACAAACTATAGTTTTGGCAAGTTGGTTAGGACATCTACTTTGTGCATGACTTAAGTATTTTTTCCAACAATTGTTTACAGACAGATTATTTAACTTATAACTTACTGTATCACAATTCCAGTAGGTCAGAATTTTACATACACTAAGTTGACTGTGCCTAAACAGCTTGGAAAATTTCAGAAAAATATGTCATGGCTTTAGAAGCTTATGATAGGCTTATTGACATAATTTGAATCAATTGGAGATGTACCTGTGGATGTATTTCAAGGCCTACCTTCAAACTCAGTGCCTCTTTGCTTGACATCATGGGGAAAGCTAAAGAAATCAGCCAAGACCTCAGATTTTTTTTTTAGACCTCCACAAGTCTGGTTCATCCTTGGGAGCAATTTCCAAATGCCTGAATGTGCCACGTTCATCTGTACAAACAATAGTACGCAAGTATAAACACCAAAGGACCAAGTAGCCGTCATATCGCTCAGGAAGGAGACACGTTCTGTCTCCTAGAAATTAACGTACTTTGGTGCGAAAAGTGCAAATCAATCCCATCTCGGTGTTCCTCAAGGTTCCGTTTTAGGACCACTATTGTTTTCACTATATATTTTACCTCTTGGGGATGTTATTCGAAAACATAATGTTAACTTTCACTGCTATGCGGATGACACACAGCTGTACATTTCAATGAAACATGGTGAAGCCCCAAAATTGCCCTCGCTAGAAGCCTGTGTTTCAGACATAAGGAAGTGGATGGCTGAAAACTTTCTACTTTTAAACTCGGACAAAACAGAGATGCTTGTTCTAGGTCCCAAGAAACAAAGAGATCTTCTGTTAAATCTGACAATTCATCTTGATGGTTGTAAAGTCGTCTCAAATAAAACTGTGAAGGACCTCGGCGTTACTCTTGACCCTGATCTCTCTTTTGACGAACATATCAAGACTGTTTCAAGGACAGCTTTTTTCCATCTATGTAACATTGCAAAAATCAGAAATTTTCTGTCCAAAAATGATGCAGAAAAATTAATCCATGCATTTGTTACTTCTAGGTTAGACTACTGCAATGCTCTACTTTCCGGCTACCCGGATAAAGCACTAAATAAACTTCAGTTAGTGCTAAATACGGCTGCTAGAATCCTGACTAGAACCAAGAAATTTGATCATATTACTCCAGTGCTAGCTTCCCTACACTGGCTTCCCGTTAAGGCAAGGGCTGATTTCAAGGTTTTACTGTTAACCTTTAAAGCGTTACATGGGCTTGCTCCTACCTATCTTTCCGAGTTGGTCCTGCCGTACATACCTACACGTACGCTACGGTCACAAGACGCAGGCCTCCTAATTGTCCCTAAAATTTCTAAGCAAACAGCTGGAGGCAGGGCTTTCTCCTATAGATCTCCATTTTTATGGAACAGTCTGCCTACCCATGTGAGAGACGCAGACTCAGTCTCAACCTTTAAGTCTTTACTGAAGACTTATCTCTTCAGTAGGTCATATGATTGAGTGTAGTCTGGCCCAGGAGTGTGAAGGTGAACGGAAAGGCTCTGGAGCAACGAACCGCCCTTGCTGTCTCTCCAGGGCCGGTTCCCCTCTCTCCACTGGGATTCTCTGCCTCTAACCCTGTTACTGGGGCTGAGTCACTGGCTTGCTGGTGCTCTTTCATGCCGTCCCTAGGAGGGGTGCGTCACTTGAGTGGGTTGAGTTACTGACGTGAACTTCCTGTCTGGGTTGGCGCCCCCCCTTGGTTGTGCTGTGATGGAGACCTTTGTGGGCTATACTCGGCCTTGTCTCAGGATTGTAAGTTGGTGGTTGAGGATATCCCTCTAGTGGTGTGGGGGCTGTGCTTTGGCAGAGTGGGTGGGGTTATATCCTTCCTGTTTGGCCCTGTCCGGGGGTTTCTTCGGATGGGGCCACAGTGTCTCCTGACCGCTCCTGTCTCAGCCTCCAGTATTTATGCTGCAGTAGTTTATGTGTCGGGGGGCTAGGGTCTGTTGGTTATACCTGGAATACTTCTCCTGTCTTATCCAGTGTCCTGTGTGAATTTAAGTTTGCTCTCTCTAATTCTCTCGTTCTCTCTTTCTCTCTGAGAACCTGAGCCCTAGGACCATACGTCAGGACTACCGGGCATGCTGACACCTTGCTGTCCCCAGTCCGCCCGGCCTTGCTGTTATTCCAGTTTCAACTGTTTCTGCCTGCGGTTACGAAACCCCTACCTGTCCCAGACCTGCTGTTTTCAACTCTTAATGATTGGCTATGAAAAGCCAACTGAGATTTATTCCTGATTATTATTTGACCATGCTTGTCATTTATGAACATTTTGAAAATCTTGGCTCTCTCTAATTTTCTCCTTCTCTCTTTCTCTCGGAGGACCTGAGCCCTAGGACCATACGTCGGGACTACCGGCCGTGGTGACTCCTTGCTGCCCCCAGTCCGCCTGGCCTTGCTGCTATTCCAGTTTCAACTCTTCTGCCTGCGGTTATGGAACCCCTACCTGTCCCAGACCTGCTGTTTTCAACTCTTAATGATCGGCTATGAAAAGCCAACTGAGATTTATTCCTGATTATTATTTGACCATGCTTGTCATTTATGAACATTTTGAAAATCTTGGCTCTCTCTAATTTTCTCCTTCTCTCTTTCTTTCTCTCGGAGGACCTGGGCCCTAGGACCATGCGTCGGGACTGCCGCCCGTGGTGACTCCTTGCTGTCCCCAGTCCGCCTGGCCTTGCTGCTATTCCAGTTTCAGCTGTTCTGCCTGCGGTTATGGAACCGCCACCTGTCCCAGACCTGTTGTTTTTCAACTCTTAATGATCAGCTATGAAAAGCCAACTGAAAATTATTCATGATTATTATTTGACCATGCTTGTCACTTATGAACATTTTTGAACATCTTGGCATAGTTCTGTTATAATCTCCACCCGGCACAGCCAGAAGAGGACTGGCCACCCCTCATAGCCTGGTTCCTCTCTAGGTTTCTTCCTAGGTTTTGGCCTTTCTAGGGAGTTTTTCCTAGCCACCGTGCTTCTACACCTGCATTCTAGCTGTTTGGGGTTTTAGGCTGGGTTTCTGTACAGCACTTCGAGATATTATCTGATGTACGAAGGGCTATATAAAATAAAATTGATTGATTGATTGAGAACAACAGCAAAGGACCTTGTGAAGACGCTGGAGGAAACAGGTACAAAAGTATATATATCCACAGTAAAACGAGTCCTATATCGACATTACCTGAAAGGCCGCTCAGCAAGGAAGAAGCCACTGCTCCAAAACCGCCATAAAAAAGCCAGACTATGGTTTGCAACTGCACATGGGGACAAAGCTCGTACTTTCTGGAAAAATGTCCTCTGGTCTGATGAAACAAAAATAGAACTGTTTGGCCATAATGACCATCATTATGTTTGGAGGAAAAAGGGGGCGGCTTGCAAGCCGAAGACACCATCCCAACCGTGAAGCACGGGGGTGGCAGCATCATGTTGTGGCGGTGCTTTGCTGCAGGAGGGACTGGTGCACTTCACAAAATAGATGTCATCATGAGGAAGGACAATTATGTGGATATATTGAAGCAACATCTCAAGACATCAGTCAGGAAGTTAAAGCTTGGTCGCAAATGGGTCTTCCAAATGGACAATGACCCAAAGCATACTTCCAAAGTTGTGGCAAAATGGCTTAAGGACAACAAAGTCAAGGTATTGGAGTGGCCATCACAAAGCCCTGACCTCAACCATATAGAACATTTGTGGGCAGAACTGTTAAAGCGTGTGCGAGCAAGGATGCCTACAAACCTGACTGAGTTACACCAGCTCTGTCAGGAGGAATGGGCCACAATTCACCCAATTTATTGTGGGAAGCTTGTGGAAGGCTACCTGAAATGTTTGACGCAAGTTAAACAATTTAAAGGCAATGCTACCAAATACTAATTGAGTGTATGTAAACTTCTGAACCACTGGGAATGTGATGAAAGAAATAAAATCTGAAATAAATCATTCTCTCTACTATTATTCTGACATTTCACATTCTTAAAATAAAGTGGTGATCGTAACTGACCTAAGACCGGGAATTTTTACTAGGATTAAATGTCAGGAATTGTGACAAACTGAGTTCAAATCCATTTGGCTAAGGTGTATGTAAACTTCCAACTTCAACTGTATTTATGGGGCGGCAGGTAACCTAGTGGTTAGAGCGTTGAAAGTAAAAAAAAAAATAACTGACTTGCGTAGTTAAATGAAGGTAAAATATAGTCATATATCATCAATTATAAACAGGGTGCTTCGAGCCCTTGGCTGAAAGCCATATACCACAGGTATGACAAAACCTTTCATTTTTACTGTTCTAATTACGTTTGTGACCAGTTTATAAAAGCAATAAGACACCTCGGCGGTTTGTGGTATTAGTTCAATATAAGGGCTGTATCCAGGCACTCCACATTGCGTTGTGTGTATGAACAGCCCTTAGCGGTGGTATATTGGACATATACCACACCCCCTCGTGCCTTATTGCTTAATTCTACTATTTAGGCATATAGCGTTTGTGAAGTCCTCAACAGCTATTGTTTTAAATTCCATCCAGGGTGCAATTAGAAAATAGACAATACATATAGGCCTAGAGTTTTAAGCTTTGGTTGATTTCAAACATAATCTTCAAGTAAAAAATGTATATTTTGGATTCACATCTCAATCTCATCCAAAATTCAAAGTTAAATAATAGGGCTAAATCAAATACAACTTTAAATGCACTTTAAATAAAGTTTGATTTGATTTAGTCTTATTCCTTAACTTTGATTTTTGGTAGAGATAGAAACTTGAATCCAAAATATCAATGATTAATTTGTAGACATACTGGATATTGAATTGTGTTTGGATGTCAACGCATTAATGCAACCAAATATAATTTGAAGGAGACTTATTCTGCTTGGATAGTTCCAACTGTGCCGCTGACTTAGTCTGGCTATAATTCCAGTTTGTCTACAAATTAATAATTGATACAGTATGTTGGATTTACATCTCTATCTCAACCAAACAAGTTAAAGAATAGATCAAATCAAACTTTAAATGCACTTAGTCCTACTCTTTAACTTTGGTTTTTGGGTAAGATGGATACGTGAATCCAACATATCAATTATTAATTAGTAGACAAACTGGAATTAAAGTCAGTGGCACAGAAGATGCATCTCCTACAAATGTTTTTATTCGGTTGCGTTGTTTTTTAAATGTATTTTTTATTTACTGAACAAAAACAATACTGACAGAAAAGATACAGAATTCAATAACCCCAGGCTCACTGCTTTAATTCAAGGTTTTGATTAAGCAATTATGTGGCTGTGTGAAATAGTGTGGAACAACTTTGAGGTCTCCCATGATTTTTGCTCTGAATTACATTGCATCTAATTATGTATCCCTGTCAGGTTTGTCTCTGTATGATATCAGCTATCCACTCTGTACACTACACCGGAATGGGTGGTGGCAGTAGTGTACATGTCAGAATGTGTGTGCAACTGGTCAACAGGAGTCAGGTGCAGGAGATCAGAGATGAGTGAACATGCACACTTTAATTGGAAGAAGCAAAAGTCGGACGCAACAGCGTCACAACACTCCAGCCAAAGGCAAAAGTGAAATAGCGCACTGGTCACATAAAATAATGACAATACAATACAATACAATAACAATACAATACCACGGGTTTTAAACAATACCCGGAAAAAAACAGCCTGACGTGTCACACAATAAATGTAACGAACAATTACACACACAGACATGGGGGGGAACAGAGGATAATATACACGTAGATTGATGAGGGAATGTAAACCAGGTGTGCGGGAAAACAAGACAAAACAAATGGAAAATGAAAGGTGGAGCGGCGATGGCTAGAAGACCGGTGACGACGACCGCAGAGCGCCGCCCGAACAAGGAGAGGAACCGACTTCGGCGGAAGTCGTGTCAGTACACTACACTGGACTGGATGGTGGTAGTAGTGTACACTACACTGGACTGGATGGTGGTAGTAGTGTACACTACACTGGACTGGATGGTGGTAGTAGTGTACACTACACTGGACTGGATGGTGGTAGTAGTGTACACTACACTGGACTGGATGGTGGTAGTAGTGTACACTACACTGGACTGGACTGTAATGGGGGTAACAGGGTTTCTGTTAGGAAAATGTGGAGCTGGAAAACATGACCAGGAAGATTTTAATTTACAGGCCATTTGAGGCATGTACCGGACCCATATGCATTGGGTTCGTAACCCATTAGGACATCCACACAAAATGCTCAGATTATGGACGTCCACACAAAATCACATTTAGATCATGGTAATTCATTTTAACATACCATGCAACTTCTGTAATTAAGCAGCCAATAAAACATTATTTTAAATAATTTGCCAAAATGCATTTAACGGGAAAAAACATTCTGAACAGTGCACCTGATACAGTATGAGTGGTATATGACAGAGAAGGAAATCTCAGTTAGAAACTTAGAAAGAGCTTGAATATAAAGATGCAACAACTAGGATGGGTTGTCAATATGACTAGGATTGTGCCTTTGGCTTCTGGACAAAAAAAGATAGTTGATATGAAAAGCAATAGTACAAGAGAGAAATGAGGCATAATGAGGAATCATTTCAGAGGCAACTTGCGTGGCAAAAGGCCTGGCTGATTATTCAGTTGGGCTGTCAGTGAAAAGCATCTAAAATATGTGTGAAGATAATGTGTCTTGAGTATAAATTCAAATGTTGAGACAAGAAGGGGAGGTGTGTGTGGCGAAGATAGCCTTTAGGCGTGTCTCTCTCCAGAATGCATTCAGCTGTCTCCCCCAAATTCTTCCGCATTCGTTGTGTGACTTGTTTGCTCTTTGATTGTTTATATCAATTCATATGTCACCAGTGGAAAATGTACCATTAATCCCCGTCATTTGGTTACGTTACTTTATGTTGATGCATCGTCTTAGGCCTACTAATTAGGCCTACAGTAATTTACAATTAAAATTCTCGGAGTAGAAACGTTGTTTGCAGTTCACAACCTGCTACACTTGTGAGAAACAAGTTTTGGTTTATTTCATAACCATAATTTACGACTTGTCAATTTGTTTATTGTCTTTTATTTGGAGTGCTTCATGTGAGCAAAAAAACATGGATCTGGTTTCTCTGTCTTGTTAACGTGTATGTAGAGCGTGCACCTGAGCAAGCATAGAAGTAACATACCTGGTCTGCTGTGTGCAAATGTAGGAAAATGCCTATTTGGGGATGTTTGATTTCTGATTGTCTACCACTAATAATCTGAGCTTCTCGGGTCATTTTTTTCTTCAGTCAAAGAAGTCTGTTTTTTAAACATTCATTGCAAATGATAGCCTAATGAACCGGAATAGGCTAGTTGATATAATGTTGCAAATTGGCTAGAGACAGCTTCTGAGCCGGATCCAGTTGATTGATTTGGTACTATTGGTTGCAGACCAAACACTTGAAAGACACCCTATGCCCTCAGCCCTCAAGTGTAAGGCCCGGAGTGAACGTAATTGTACACTCGCAAAGCCGACTAAAAACCTGACTAAAAATGAGGGCTGAGGGGCTTACATTGCAAACTTCCCTTGCTTATCTAATCATTTGGACCGCTAGCCAAGATGGCGACGGGGATTCCCCCAAGGGCGTAAGGCAAGGGTAAGTGGACGAGGGTGTGTCTTTTAAGTGTTTGGACCGGACCCAATGTTGCACTTGCACTTCACTAGGAATAGCTCAAGTCAAGACAGATAAAGGGCTGTGATCAAAACAATTTTGATCAGTACATTTTCTACTGTTTTTATTTGTCATCTTCATGTATTTTTACTGAGTTGACAATGGACGTCATAGGTCAGGTTAGGTTAGACTACTCAGCTGCCAATGATCAGGTTGTATAAACGTGTCCAAATGGCAGAGGCTGGTGCTCTCGCATTAGTTGAATTTTTACTTTAATATTTGTATAATTTTAATTAAGATTTTGATGGTGAACTATGTGACAATTACTTTGAGGAAGAAAAAAAGGTATTATTGAAATGAAACTGTCCCACGAAAAATAGCATGTGAAAATCAATCATAAGGCAGGGAGAAATGGTATAGAATAAATTGTATGTTTCCCCAAACTTGATCGCTCTCTTCTGCCTCCAGGGCAAGATTCATGACAAAAATCACCACCCTGCTCATAACAGACACCTGTGATCATCTGAAGTACTGCAAAGGGCCACTAGATGTCTTGTGATAGATTTTTTTAGTCATATATGAAATTGATGTTTTTTATATCTGTGTCCATATTGTCCATGAGTTTCTAGTAGACAGACGATTAGGATCAAGAGAAAATAACCTAAGAAATGAAAAAAATTATGTAATCAACAATGACATTATTTTCAATTACCTCTGAAACTCCTCCTATGATTAACCTTTTTCACAACTGCCACCAGTTTGACGGCAAAAAATTGACAGCAGATACAAACTATAAAGGATAGGCCTACTGTATTTCATCCTGAAACGCTAATATTAAACACCAACGGTATTCACTAAGTTGATGGTTTATGTTTAGGATCATGTTTTACAGCTTTGTCATTCTATTTTTTATTTTAAAATCATCTCATTTAATTACTTCATATGTTTTACTTGCGATAAGACCATCAATAAACGTCAACCTGATAATTACAGACACCTGTGAGAATCTGAAGTACCCAAAAGGGCCACTAGATGTCTTGTGATAGATTACTTAAAATCCTTGAAAGACACCACAATTCTGATAGTTTACCGGTAAACTTCAAAAGTTTCCAGTATTATACCCTCCCTTTGCAATCCTACTTGTGGGTTTCATAACCACGTCTTTATGACAATTCAATATAGATGAAATGGGAGACAGGAACTCAGTTCAACCATTTATCTAGAACGCGATCATCTCAACACATGCAACCTCCATGATGCTCTGCGGCACAACCCCAATACACCACAGGTGACCCTTTGTACCATATGGCTCAGTTGGTAGTGCATGGTGCTTGCAACACCAGGGTTGTGTGTTTGATTCCCAGGGGGGACAAGTATGTAAATGTGTGCAGTTGCTCTGGATAAGAGCATCTGCTAAATGACAAAATTGTAATATATTACATCTTGTATATTTAAAAGGGTGAGAGCAGAACCAGCTGTGCTTTCACCTGTCCAGTTCTTTCAAACCAGTGTGGACAAGGAAACATGAAATGACAAGTGTTGTTGGGAAGCAGCCACTGTCTCCAAGCAGAGTTTAAGGATCTGAGCGATACACCCTCCCCTCATCCTAAGCCACAGTGACCGCTGAGGAGAGATCAGTGTTTTACGATGTGCTGGATCCTCTTCTCACAGACTGTCCTATCAGGTTTCCCTTGGCATGATGTTCGTGTCAGCACAGCACATAACTCAACCATGACAGTAAGACAGACACACATGTCTACCACCACCCTATGCATGTGAGGGGTCTTCTTCTCTCCCAGACCACGTCTCCTTTGACCAGGGCCAATAGGCCAAGGCAGGAAGTGTTCGTATTATTTTATTTTGACATGTCGAAATACTGTATCAACTTAATGACCCCTTAAGTAATACACAATACAATTCTTTCTGCTATAGAGAATGGACAGTGAGGAGATTATATTTGGTCCTACAGTATAGTAGAAATAGTACATATGCGTAGAGCATTAAAACATACAGAGCTACTGGTAACCTAATGGGGATACATGGTCAGGAGTATTATGCATCTCTGTTTGGGTAATGAGGGCTATCTGGTGTTGCATCCAGACTTCCATCATCTTATCTGGACGTGTAATAATATTAGCACCTAGTTCACTTGATGGATGAGCACATCGGATCTGGTCATGGGTTAGATCAGCATCCTGCTAGAGTAACTCTTTAGGAATTCTCACAATCTCCTATGAGTCTGCCTGGGAAGGTCAACAACATCAACCTAAATATGAGGAAATACAAAACACAGGCCTGGAAAGAACATCGATATTTTCACGAGAGAAGATTTTAGATAGTCTTGTTATATATCAGAGAGCTTTTTAAGGAACTGAAAACTAAATTTACGGTACAGGTAGCGGGCTCGCCGACTGATTGATGATAATTACTGACAGCCACCGTATGTGCTGTTTCTGATACACAGTACTGTCCATTATGTGTGTGAGATGCTGCTTGTATTCAGTTATTGATGAACGTGCAGACAGAGAGTATCTTCCCCATCTGCTATAAATAGTGCTACATTCCCTGCCTGTGCCTCAAGTTGTTCCCGCCTGTTCACATCTCTCACCTCCCTGTGTGTGTGTGTGTGTGTGTGTGTGTGTGTGTGTGTGTGTGTGTGTGTGTGTGTGTGTGTGTGTGTGTGTGTGTGTGTGTGTGTGTGTGTGTGTGTGTGTGTGTGTGTGGTTGATTGAGTTCAATAACGGCAACATGATCGCAAGTGATTGATACAATTACCAAGCCATGCAAGTGTGAAATGTCCTCCTCACTTTTACACCCAACACATCATACACCTACTGTACACCACAGCACCAAAATATCTGTGCTGCTACCCAGCTACCGTGGGTGTGGCTCCCTGCTGGTTCCTAAAGGCCGTGGATGGATCACTTGCAGGAGACATTTCGGCAGGTCTTTATGTTATGACACAGATAAATGGTTTAGGGTACAGCTGCAGCAGGCTAGGGTGTCACTGGTTGCTGGGTATCGCTAGCTGCCTGGCAGTCCCTCTGGTATGTGCATCCTGGCCCAGCGCCCCAGTCGAGGATGGTAATACAAGGCTAGCCGCAGCTGGATGTGATGAATGGGTCTATCCCCACAATGTAACCCACTGGGTGATGCAAACAATAGACAATCAATGACTGGACTGTACACAATGTAACGTAAAATAAGACCAGAATAATGACAAATATAAACAAATATTTCTAGTATTACTAGTATTTCTGGTATTACTAGTATTTCAACTCAATCTAAATTCGAACAGTCATTCCCAAAAATCATTATCTAGAATTAGATAGGCCTTTAACCACACTAAAATGCGTCACCCTTTCCTGTTTGGTATTAGGACATTTAGTGAGTGAACATGGTCACATTTGCATCTATAAAAAGTCCACTGGCTCATGATTTAGGGCAAGCTTCCATGTCTTTATTTGTACTAGCCAGTCTCTCAGAGATACAGTGACCAAAACTGCTACTGCATGGACTCAAAGGACTGCTCAGTACAGACCTGGGTTCAAGTACTATTTGTAATCTTTCAAATACTTTGAGCATTTGCCTTAGCCTGCCTGGAGTGCCAGGTGGGTGAGGTTTGCACTTTTGTGACTTTTCTATTGGTTCTATTGCAACAGACAAGTTCAATCAAGCACAGATCAAGTATCTCAACCCAGGATACACTGAGTGTACAAAACATTAGGAACACTTTCCTAATATTGAGTTGCATTCCCCTTTTGCCCTCAGAATAGCCTCAATTCGTAAGGGCATGGACTACAACATGTCGAAAGAATTCCACAGGGATGCTGGCCCATGTTGACTCCAATGGTTATCACAGTTGTCAAGGTGGCTGGATGTCCTTTGGGTGGTGGACTGTTCAGTGTGAAAAACCCAGCAGTGTTGCAGTTCTTGACACATTCAAACCGGTGCACCTGGCACCTACTACCAAACCCTGTTCAAAGGCACTTAAATATTTTGTCTTGCCCATTCACCCTCTGAATGGCACACATACACAATCCATGTCTCAATTGTATCAAGGCTTAAAAATCCTTCTTTAACCTGTCTCCTCCCCTTCATCTACACTGATTGAAGTGGATTTAACAAGTGACATCAATACGGGATCATAGCTTTCACCTAATGTTTTGTACACTCAGTATATCTCGGATATCAATACTGGACTGATATTTGTGACCTTTCGCTGTATTCTAATCCATCAAGCTCATATCTGAGCCTCATGTTTGAGCAGTAACCTCACCACATCCTTAGTATGACTCACACACTGGGAGGTCTGTGTCTGGGTAACCTGGATCTGACTGCTACTGTACCTGGTCCTGGGTCTGAAATGTCACCCTATTTGCTATGGGCCCTGGCCAAGAGTAGTACACTACATAGGGAAGACATGTAATTTCAGATTCCATCTGGTCCACCTCTCCTATGGCTCCCTCTGGAACAAAAATGGCTGCCAGTGCCAACAGTTCTGTGGGTTCCATCTTGCAACTGTCTACTGTACTGTTGGGGATTTAATCATAAATATTATATCCTGCTGACTACGTCACGTGTCAAAGGGTGAACAAATGACAGGTTTGGATCTGGGTTGAGCAGGCAGGGTGAAGTAGAGACCGAACACAAAAGCAGTTTTCAACACATTTATTTCTAAGGCATGGTTTTCTCAATAAGAAGTGGCAATCAAGTTTCAGACATCAATATCCTTAGCCTTCTCCATACTTGCTGAGTGGGCACTTGTGGAGTAGAGGCCAGTTTTTATGTTGACTTCTGTTGTGTTTCTGTTAGTCTTAAATTTCTACTGAGTACCTGGAGCAGAAGACTGAGCTTCCTCTGCTGGTCTTGAGGAGAACCCATTGTGACCGAACCAGCCTGGAGCGTGTTGAGGTGTCCTACGGGTGACGGCTCTAGCAGGCCTGAGACATGATGGATAATGTTAAGTGGTGAAGGGGACGGGGACGGGGACGGGGGCCACTAAGAATCCACAGTGCGACCATGCGGGCCATGCCTGTCTGTAACGATTGTTCTCCTCCTCGTCTGAGGAGGAGCAGGGATCGGACCCAAAACGCAGCTTTTGTGGAGTACATAATGAATTTATTCAAACAAGACGAACACGAAGCACACTTGATAAATTACAAAATAACAAAACGACGTAGACCGACCTGGACATGAGAACTTACATAACACGAAGAACGCACGAACAGGAACAGACTAAACAAACGAAACAGTCCCGTGTGGTACATACACAGACACGGAAGACAATCACCCACCAACAAACGGTGTGAACAGCCTAACTTAATATGGTTCTCAATCAGAGGAAACGTCAAACACCTGCCCCTGATTGAGAACCATATAAGGCTAAATAACAATGAACCCAACATAGAAACACCTAACATAGAATGCCCACCCAGTTCACGTCCTGACCAACTAAACAAAGACAAAACAAAGGAAAATAAGGTCAGGAACGTGACACTGTCGGACGGAGTTGTCCACTCAAGTGGGTGAGCGGTGTGGATGGGGTGACCATTGTGGGGACTGCAGGAAGCACCCACCGGGACACGGCTAAGGATTCCATCCCAGAGGAGTGGGGCCACCTAAAACCTTCTCCTCCAGGTCAACCAGGGGAAAAGGTTGACCTGGAGGAAGCAGAAGATTGGCCCCGGCCTTACCCCAGGACACCATGTGGTTTGAGATGGCTACCCACTGGACACAGACGTCAATTCATCATCAATTCCACATTGGTTCAACGTCATTTCATTGAAATGACATGGAAACAACGTTGATTCAACCTGTTTCTGCCCAGTGGGAAGTGACTAAAATATTGAGCGTGAGGACACACTGGAAAAGTGGGGAGAGTGTCACAGGTGTGAATAGTTGTCTCATTAACACAAGTTCTCCCATTGTCTAACTTATGTATCAAGGGATTTTAGATGTGTGCATTTAAAAACCCCTGGACACTTGAGCTGCGTTCAGTTATCTTAAACATTTGCTACATTGCGGAACGGTTTGTACTGAATGACATGTTTCCCCAAAATGTTCTTGTGCGTTCTTGAACCGACTTTGAGGTACATTTGCTCCCGTTTGGTGGGTGTGGTGAGGTGTGGCTTGAATCAATGAGTGACTTATTTAAAGGGCAGTGGCCATGCTGACAGCATTCCCCAACATCGCCCCATTTTTCAACTGGTCGTTCAATACAGTACCGTTTCCGATCATTTGAACGTTCCAGAATGGAGAAACGTACTAAACGCAACCCTGTACCTCTTTGTTTTCTGTATTGTTTCTATGTTCATGATTTGAATAAGCTCGTTTAAGCAAAAGAGGAATGGACATAATAGAGGAACTGATAAAAGTGAACGATATGGATTGATATCTGGAACTTGATTGCTGAGAAAAAACGTCTCAAAAATAAATGTGTTATACTGTCCTTTTGTGTTCGGTCTCTACTTCACTGCCTGCTCAAATCAGAACCAAACCTGTCCATGTTTCACCATTTGATATTAGTGCTTCCCTGGTTTATTCAGAGTGTAGAATGAAACTCATTCCAATTGTATTGCCCTCTAATATGTTTCATCTGTCCAGGGTGAAACCATCCGTCGGTTTCGACCTCTTCTTCTCCTCTTCCTCTACTGCTATATTTGGTCTGTCCTTCATTCGGAACTAACTTGTAAATTGATATACCCTATAATGACCTTTGTGCAACCCTCTCTGCCATATCAGGGTTTCCAGATAAAGAACTCCAAAATAATCTTCAGAAGCATTCATGTACAATAAAGATCTATTTATTATCTGTCATAAATCAGCAAAAAAGAGTGTAGGAGTGCCAGGGAGTGAGAAATTGGGGTTAACACACTCTCACATGGAGGTGGGACAGTATTCTCTCCCTTTTCCTCTATACTAAAATCCATATTTTCACATTATGTTTGAAAGACTTAGCTTTCCATCTTCTGTTCAATGTAAACCCTTTATTTCCATATGAAAACCACTGGAGAGGAAAAAGCTGGCACTATACAGGTGTGTTCCTTCCTGGCCACAGTAAGATTTTAGTAGCTCAGAAGAGAGCATGTTACCAGCTGCATTTTCCCACCTGGACCTGTCTTTTGACATTTTAAGTGGCAGCATTTATGTCCTCCATCGAACCCTTTGGCTTGCTGAAAATAGTGCCCAGTTTACGATTGAAATGGAAACACTAGAGCTAGTAGTGCATTTTTTTATTTGCATGCATTCATACATGGACTTGTGTATCAAAGTTTTGATTGTATGACTTAATTTGCCTTTAAAAAAAAGAGAGACTACACCTTGAGGTGGTGCCTGGTGGGTGCTACCAAGGCCCAGGGTTGTATAAGTGAGAGTATTAAAGGCCTAGTACAATGGTTTGGGGCTAATTGATGGTTCCCAGGACTTGGGTGTAGGACTGTTGTGGTGACGATGGGAAGGTTTAGAGTGTTACACATAACCAGTAGTTTATAATTATAGGAACTACCTTCACACCTGATTCTTCAGATCTTTGGGTGTCTGTTTTAATGGATTAATTTGACAGGCCTCGTTCAGTCGTTGGCCAATATACCTGATGTTTTTCCCTGGGGAGTGTTTGTCTATGTGTTCATTTCTATTAAAACCTTTTCTGCCAAGAGGATACAACTTTTCCAACTCTCACCAAAGTCCATCTATTAGTTATGATTCCTTGAGAATGAGTGTTTATACACGTGCTCTGGTTTTAAAACCTGCATGAATATTGGTATTCCCAGACTAGGTCTTTTGTTCTTCTGTGTTACTCTCTGAGGCATGTTGTAAAAGTCAATCAGTTGAGGCTGATGCACAATTCATGTTTCATCCAGTATTGGCAGCTCATATTAACTGATGCAGTCAATAGAAACCCACATCAAAGTAAATATTCAGAATATTTTAGGTATTTCAGCGCACCTACAGGTAGAAATATAGACGGACCTACAGGTAGAAATATAGACGGACCTACAGGTAGAAATATAGACGGACCTACAGGTAGAAATATAGACGGACCTACAGGTAGAAATATAGACGGACCTACAGGTAGAAATATAGACGAACCTACAGGTAGAAATATAGACGGACCTACAGATAGAATTATAGACGGACCTACAGGTAGAAATATAGACGGATCTACAGGTAGAATTATAGACGGACCTACAGGTAGAAATATAGACGGATCTACAGATAGAAATATAGACGGAGCTACAGGTAGAAATATAGACGGATCTACAGGTAGAAATATAGACGGACCTACAGGTAGAAATATAGACGGACCTACAGGTAGAAATATAGACGGACCTACAGGTAGAAATATAGACGGACCTACAGGTAGAAATATAGACGGACCTACAGGTAGAAATATAGACGAACCTACAGGTAGAAATATAGACGGACCTACAGATAGAATTATAGACGGACCTACAGGTAGAAATATAGACGGATCTACAGGTAGAATTATAGACGGACCTACAGGTAGAAATATAGACGGATCTACAGATAGAAATATAGACGGAGCTACAGGTAGAAATATAGACGGATCTACAGGTAGAAATATAGACGGACCTACAGGTAGAAATATAGACGGACCTACAGGTAGAAATATAGACGGACCTACAGGTAGAAATATAGACGGATCTACAGGTAGAAATATAGACGGACCTACAGGTAGAAATATAGACGGACCTACAGGTAGAAATATAGACGGACCTACAGGTAGAAATATAGACGAACCTACAGGTAGAAATATAGACGGACCTACAAATAGAATTATAGACGGACCTACAGGTAGAAATATAGACGGATCTACAGGTAGAAATATAGACGGACCTACAGGTAGAAATATAGACGGACCTACAGGTAGAAATATAGACGGACCTACAGGTAGAAATATAGACGAACCTACAGGTAGAAATATAGACGGACCTACAGATAGAATTATAGACGGACCTACAGGTAGAAATATAGACGGATCTACAGGTAGAAATATAGACGGATCTACAGGTAGAAATATAGACGGATCTACAGGTAGAAATATAGACGGACCTACAGGTAGAAATATAGACGGACCTACAGGTAGAAATATAGACGGACCTACAGGTAGAAATATAAACGGACCTACAGGTAGAAATATAAACGGACCTACAGGTAGAAATATAGACGGACCTACAGGTAGAAATATAGACGGACCTACAGGTAGAAATATAGACGGACCTACAGGTAGAAATATAGACGGACCTACAGGTAGAAATATAGACGGACCTACAGGTAGAAATATAGACGGACCTACAGGTAAAAATATAGACGGACCTACAGGTAGAAATATAGACGGACCTACAGGTAGAAATATAGACGGACCTACAGGTAGAAATATAGACGGACCTACAGGTAGAAATATAGACGGACCTACAGGTAGAAATATAGACGGACCTACAGGTAGAAATATAGACGGACCTACAGGTAGAAATATAGACGGACCTACAGGTAAAAATATAGACGGACCTACAGGTAGAAATATAGACAGACCTACAGGTCACAGGTGGCTATGGGAGCTGAGAGGAAGGTGAGATGTTCAGAGGGAGAGCTGATAGGGTCAGGTCAGACTGTAACAGCTCCATGCCCCTATGGCAATATAATCACTATATTAGTTTCACCACTTCAGTGCTTTGTACTGTATCATACTGATGAAGCCAAAAGGTCTCCAATAGTCTCTGGCAATAGACAGTACATTCTCTCACACAGACACACATGCAGTCTCCTCTGTCTCACTCTCTCTTTATTTCTATTTCTCTCTCTCTCTTTCTCTCTCGCTCTCTCTCTCTCTCTCACGCTCTCTCTATCGCTCTCTCTCTCTCGCTCTTTCTTTCTTTCTTTCTATCTATCTATCTATCTATCTATCTATCTATCTATCTATCTATAAGTCATTAAGTTTAAAGTCCTCTAAGTCTGGACAGAGACATTCCTGGCGGTGTTCCTTGTAATAGAATCCGGTTCATTCTAAATCATACAATCTAAAGAAGCGTAAGGATTCCAAAAAAGCATGACAGGGGTTAGAATATCAGTCTTTCAGGATGTATGAGTCAGGACTCAGGATGGCACAGCTGGTGCCTGGTAAAGTTTCCAAGGAGGGTAGAGGGGGCAGGCTCAGGCTCTAGGAGTTACATGTATCTGTACCCAGCTGTAGAGAGCAGAAAACTGTCAGTCAGTGGACTAGGCTGGACAGAGCTGGGCAGGAATAGAGACATCAAGCAGAAGAGAGTGCTGGGAAGTGAACATCTATAGACAGACAAGACTGTGAACGAGAGGTTTGACTAGCTGTCAAGGTGTCAAGAGAAAATATATTGTTGTGGAGATCTGACCTGGGAGCTGAGGAAACATGGGAGTGTACAATGAACAAGGGTAATTTGAGTCCTTTTTGGAGTTGTGTGATGTTCAGTATGTATATATTTTAAGTTTGGAGTAAATGAATAAGCTGTTCAGCATTTCTGAATCTTTATATGGGTGTTTTGAGAGTGTATTTCGCATGAGAGACAGAATGATGACGGTGCAGTTCAAAATGTCCAAGAAAATGCCACAGATCAGGATACACTTTGAAAGCTGAGAAATATGCACAGGATGTGCATATTTGACCCTTGGAGCCACCATATAAATAATTGTACACTCTGTAAATACCAGGTAATTCGAAAATTGTAAATGTGAATTATTACATGACCTTTCATTCTAATCCTGTGTGTGTGTGTGTGTGTGTGTGTGTGTGTGTGTGTGTGTGTGTGTGTGTGTGTGTGTGTGTGTGTGTGTGTGTGTGTGTGTGTGTGTGTGTGTGTGTGTGTGTGTGTGTGTGTGTGTGTGTGTGTGTGTGTGTTTCAGGGAGGCTCTTGGTGAACAAGAGACACAGGAGGGCATGACCCCCAAAGACAGACAAGGGGGGGTCAGTAGTCGCCATGGTATCCCGAGCCCCATGTCCCTGCGTAGACAACACTCCAAACTCCCTCCTACAGATGTGTTCAACGACGTCATGTACATGGGTCAGTAACTCCCCCTTAAAGATCTGCTCATCTTTGTTCAACCTACGTGGTCAGTTACTCTGCCATACAGTACAGTAGGTTGTAGGTACCATACAGTGCAGTAGGTTGTAGGTACCATACAGTACAGTAGGTTGTAGGTACCATACAGTACAGTAGGTTGTAGGTACCATACAGTACATTAGGTTGTAGGTACCATACAGTACAGTAGGTTGTAGGTACCATACAGTACATTAGGTTGTAGGTACCATAAAGTACAGTAGGTTGTAGGTACCATACAGTGCAGTAGGTTGTAGGTACCATACAGTACAGTAGGTTGTAGGTACCATACAGTACAGTAGGTTGTAGGTACCATACAGTGCAGTAGGTTGTAGGTACCATACAGTACAGTAGGTTGTAGGTACCATACAGTACAGTAGGTTGTAGGTACCATACAGTACAGTAGGTTGTAGGTACCATACAGTGCAGTAGGTTGTAGGTACCATACAGTACAGTAGGTTGTAGGTACCATACAGTACAGTAGGTTGTAGGTACCATACAGTACAGTAGGTTGTAGGTACCATACAGTACAGTAGGTTGTAGGTACCATACAGTACAGTAGGTTGTAGGTACCATTCAGTACAGTACGTTGTAGGTACCATACCGTACATTAAGTATAATGTCGTCACATATCTCTAAAGGAGAAGTTGAATGCCAAGCAATATTTACAGGTATGTTTGTGTCAACCTGACAATTCAAGTCTGCAATTTGAGTGTTTCACAGATTGGTTCATATGAGCGCAAGCCAAAGCTTATTAGATTCAGTTTGACAATTAGGATGGGATTTAGTCCAAGGTGGTAAAGCAGAATATTGCTTTTGACTTTAAAAGGTTGAAATGCTTGAGCCAACATACACAGCATTTACTAATCTCAGTGAATGTTGGGGAAATTGCATTCAAAAGGCAGATTGTTGGGTGTCCATTGCTCTATAGCACGCTTTATATTAAATCAATGGTGGGTATGTTCACTGGGGCTGGCTGGAATATATTGAATTCAATAAATATACAGATTAAGCGATAACAAATGTATAATTTAGTTTGTGCTCCATATCTCTCTAAACTGAACTCCAGTCTGCAATATTTTTTTAAGCACTGCAGCTTATGCACACAGTTTTATCTACAGTGTTTTGCTTGGTGCAGGCCCTCATAACCTCACTTGGCATGGAGGAATAACGCACTGTGTACCTCATTCCTAAAGTCACATGTCTCTCCTGAGGGAGAGGAGGGTGACATGTCCATAAATTCCCCCTAACCTCAGAGATTAAGGACTGGTATTTTTGAAGGGGAGAGATCATGAGTTGTCTGAATATGGGTGTCAATGATGAGCTAAAATTAACTTAGTGTTGTTTGAGAATGCAAAAGATTGCAAATTAGTGCTTTAGATATCCTAGGTAAAATGGTTATTCGTAGTAGTAAGTGAGTGAGACCTCCCATTGGGCACAGTCTGTCCATCTGTGAAACAACTGTTTTTGAAAGCTGCATATTTCAAATTACTGTCTTTATAAAGACAGCTTTCAAAAACAGTTGTTTCACAGATGGACAGACTGTGCCCAATGGGAGGTCTCACTCACTTACTACTACGAATAACCATTTTACCTAGGATATCTAAAGCACTAATTTGCAATCTTTTGCATTCTCAAACAACACTAAGTTAATTAACACTAAGTTCAACGTCTAGTTTTGATTTACATTTGGATGAGTTGTCAACTAACGTGAATTCAACGTGAAATCAACAAAACATTTCACCATGTCATTAGATTTAAGTTAAAAGTTGGGTGAAAAAATATATATAATTCCCTCACATTGATGACCTTTTTCAAATCGAATCAGTTTTCCACGTTGATTCAACGTCATCAGATTGATGTTTTGGGTTGAAATGAAGTGGAAACAACATTGATTCAACCATTGTTTTGCATAGTGGGTTGTAAGTAGTCCTCTTAATTGTAGTATTGAATATAGACCAAATTATACTGTATACAGTACTGATAATAATGAATCTCAAAGAATCAGAGGAGCAATCATGAGGAAATTACTATTCTAGTTATGAGTCTAATTAGTACCAGATAAATACAGGCCTGTCAATAAAGTAACAAACTCCTTAACTGGTGTTATTCATCTGCACCTTCACATCAATGGCTGTTCTACCTACAGTGGGCGGCTGGACCCAGCAGGATCCATCCTGCCCAGTGGAACAGTTCTGTCCCCTGGAGAATGAGTGGAAAAACATGGCCTCCATGATCAATCACCGTGGTAATGTGGCTGTGTACGGCCTGGCCGGGAAGATCTACACGGTGGGCGGGTCCGATGGTGTCTCGTGCAAAAGCAGTGTGGAGAGGTAAGGGCGTTTCAAGATGGCTACCCATAGAACTGTTGGTAAAGCTTTAGTTTTAATTCCTAGTTCAGAGGGTCACAGTTAAAGTGCTGTATGAGAAATATCCAACGCACGCTGTGTGTCAGAGTGAGTGTGTGAACGGGCTGTTGTAGTGGTGAGTCTGTCGGTGGTCCGGTCAGAGGCTCAGGGCTGACAGCCATTCACTGCTGGGGGTCTAGGGAGAGGAGGCTGGGGGTCTAGGCAGGGGGGACTGGGTTGGGGGGGTGGTGGTCCAAGCAGTCAGAGAGGAATCTCCAGGATTGAGGTGTGATGGATATGATGGATCCGTGATGGATGTGGGGATGGAATGACAGGCCTCTTAATCAGCACCCTGAGGCCCAGCGCTGTCAGTGCTGAGTGCTGATACTGGAGGGAGGCCTCTACACGGTGGGGTATGGGGGGTGGGGGGGGTTGGGGGGGGGGGGGACTATGCATGGTAGGGCATGGGGGGTCACGGGTGTGGATAGCATTACGTTGCCTAGAAATATCCAGCACTTCTCAACTTCTGCAGTATCGCACGCTCTCATCACACTTTTGGTCTTTGACCCGGCAGACTTCTCACTGTCTCAAACCCTAGGCTTTGTCTTGCCTACTACTTAGTTAAACTACATACTGTGTACTAATCATATAACATACTATTTAGAACGTACTGTATGCAACAAATATCAACATACTGTACCATACTACACATTACAGACAAATGGTTCTATGTAGTGCCAAATAAGGGTTATTTGGCTTGTAACCATAGCAGAACACTTTTTGGTTCTAGATGGAACCTTTTTTTGAAGGTTCTATAAAGAACCATGCACATACGGTTCTAAATGGAACCTGTATGGTTCTATAAAGAACTTTTCTCAATCTCTTTGTAGAACCATAGTTTTTTAATTTTTAATATGATTTAATAGTCATATTGTCACGTTCCTGACCTGTTTTCTCTTGTTTTACATGTCTTTATTGGTCAGGGCATGAGTGTTGGGTGGGCAGTCTATGTTTTCTATTTCTATGTGGGGTTTTGTGTTCGGCCTGGTATGATTCTCAATTAGAGACAGGTGTGTATCGTTTGTCTCTGATTGAGAGTCATACTAAGGCAGCCAGGGTTTCACTGGTGTTTTGTGGGTGTTTGTTTCCTGTGTTAGCGTTTGGGCCACACAGGACTGTTGCAGGTTAGTCACGTTTGTTGTTTTTGTTAATTTGTAGTGTTTGTTGGTTTGCCATTAAAATCATGAATACCTCCTACTCCGCATCTTGGTCCGATCCATGCTCCTCCTCGTCTGAGGAGGAGAACAACTTTGACAACCGTTACAGAAACACCCAACAAACCTGGACCAAGCGGATTGGAGATGGACGGCAAGAACCAAAGCAATGGAGAGAAGAGGAATGGACTTGGGAGGAGATCCTAGACGGTAAAGGACCCTGGGCACAGCCAGTGGAGTGTCGCCGCCCCAAAGCGGAGCTGGAGGCAGCGAAAGCGGAGAGGCGGCATTATGAGGCGCTTGCAAGGCAGAGTGGCTGGAAACCCGAGAGGCTCACCCAAAAATTTCTTGGGGGGGGGGGCTAAAGGGGAGTGTGGCGAAGCCGGGTTGGATACCTGAGCCAACTCCCCGGGCTTACCGTGGAGTGAGAGGGCGTCGTACTGGTCAGACACCGTGTTATGCGGTAAAGCGCACGGTGTCCCCAGTACGCGTGCTTAGCCCAGTGCGGGCTATTCCACCTTGTCGCACTGGGAGGGCTAGGTTGGGCATCGAGCCGGATGTCATGAAGTCGGCCCAACGTATCTGGCCTCCAGTACGTCTCCTCGGGCCGGCGTACATGGCACCAGCCTTACAGGTGGTGTCCCCGGTTCGCCTGCATAGCCCAGTGCGGGCTATTCCACCTCGCCGCACTGGCAGGGCTAGGGCTACGGGGACCATTCAACCTGGTAAGGTTGGAGAGGCTCGGTGCTCAAAAGCGCGTGTCCTCCTTCACGGTCCGGTATATCCGGCGCCACCTTCCCGCCCCAGCCCAGTACCACCAGTGCCTACACCACGCACCAGGCTTCCAGTGCATCACCAGAGCCCTGTTCCTCCTCCCCGCACTCGCCCTGAGGTGCGTGCCCTCAGCCCGGTACCTCCAGTTCCGGCACCACGCATCAGGCCTATAGTGCGTCTCAGCCGGCCAGAGTCTGCCGTCTGCCCAGCGGTGCCTGAACTGCCCGTCTGCCCAGCGGTGCCTGAACTGCCCGTCTGCCCAGCGGTGCCTGAACTGCCCGTCTGCCCAGCGGTGCCTGAACTGCCCGTCTGCCCAGCGGCGCCTGAACTGCCCGTCTGCCCAGCGGCGCCTGAACTGCCCGTCTGCCCAGCGGCGCCTGAACTGCCCGTCTGCCCAGCGCCATCTGAGCCATCCGTCTGCCCAGCGCCATCTGAGCCATCCGTCTGCCCAGCGCCATCTGAGCCATCCGTCTGCCCAGCGCCATCTGAGCCATCCGTCTGCCCAGCGCCATCTGAGCCATCCGTCTGCCCAGCGCCATCTGAGCCATCCGTCTGCCCAGCACCATCTGAGCCATCCGTCTGCCCAGCGCCGTCTGAGCCATCCGTCTGCCCAGCGCCATCTGAGTCATCCGTCTGCCACGAGCCATTAGAGCCGCCCGTCTGTCCCGAGCCAGTAGAGCCGTCCGTCTGTCAGGAGCCGCTAGAGCCGTCCGTCTGTCAGGAGCCGCTAGAGCCGTCCGTCAGTCAGGAGCCGCCAGAGACGCCAGCCAGTCAGGAGCCGCCAGAGACGCCAGCCAGTCAGGAGCCGCCAGAGACGCCAGCCAGTCAGGAGCCGCCAGAGACGCCAGCCAGTCAGGAGCTGCCAGAGACGCCAGCCAGTCAGGAGCTGCCAGAGACGCCAGCCAGTCAGGAGCTGCCAGAGACGCCCGCCAGTCAGGGGCTGCCAGAGACGCCCGCCAGTCAGGAGCTGCCAGAGACGCCCGCCAGTCAGGAGCTGCCAGAGACGTCCGCCAGTCAGGAGCTGCCAGAGACGCCCTACAGTCATGAGCTGCCCTCCAGTCATGAGCTGCCCTCCAGTCATGAGCTGCCCTCCAGTCATGAGCTGCCCTCCAGTCATGAGCGGCCCTCCAGTCATGAGCTGCCCTCCAGTCATGAGCGGCCCTCCAGTCATGAGCGGCCCTCCAGTCATGAGCGGCCCTCCAGTCATGAGCGGCCCTCCAGTCATGAGCTGCCCTCCAGTCATGAGCTGCCACTTATCCCGGAGCAGCTGCCCCTTATCCCGGAGCAGCTTCCCCTTATCCCGGAGCAGCTTCCCCTTATCCCGGAGCAGCTGCCCCTTATCCCGGAGCTGCTGCCCCTTATCCCGGAGCAGCTGCCCCTTCTCCCGGAGCTGCTGCCCCTTATCCCGGAGCTGCTGCCCCTTATCCCGGTGCTGGCCCTTATCCCGATGCTGCCCCTTCATTTAGGTGGGTTGAGTTGGAGGGTGGTCATTGGGAGGGGGATACGGAAGCGGGGAGTGACTATGGTGGGGTGGGGACCTCGCCCAGAGCCTGAGCCACCACCGTGGTCAGATGCCCACCCAGACCCTCCCCTAGACTTTGTGCTGGTGCGCCCGGAGTTCGCACCTTAAGGGGGGGGTTATGTCACGTTCCTGACCTGTTTTCTCTTGTTTTATATGTCTTTATTGGTCAGGGCGTGAGTGTTGGGTGGGCAGTCTATGTTTTCTATTTCTATGTGGGGTTTTGTGTTCGGCCTGGTATGATTCTCAATTAGAGACAGGTGTGTATCGTTTGTCTCTGATTGAGAGTCATGCTAAGGCAGCCAGGGTTTCACTGGTGTTTTGTGGGTGTTTGTTTCCTGTGTTAGCGTTTGGGCCACACAGGACTGTTGCAGGTTAGTCACGTTTGTTGTTTTTGTTAATTTGTAGTGTTTGTTGGTTTGCCATTAAAATCATGAATACCTCCTACTCCGCATCTTGGTCCGATCCATGCTCCTCCTCGTCTGAGGAGGAGAACGACATTGACAGCCGTTACACATATTGTATTGTTAAAATTCCATAGGTTTTATTGTAGTGTTTATTAACAAGTTGAATCAGGTATGCTAGCTCTGCAACGGCTGGGGATCCCTGAGGAGAAAACTGAGAACTACTGTCTAAATCAACCGTTCTCAATTGACACAAGACCACACCTGAGTCTTTCACAAGACACCTTCAATGGCCATAGTCATACATAATATGCAATAGCATAAACCAACAGATTAGATCAATTGGAATGACACTCTTACTCAGGCTTGCACAAAAAGAGCTGTGCACAAACTACGCCCCAAAGAATTTTAATGAGCCACCCCCCTATATTTTAATTCTCACTAAAACAGAAAAGAACCCTCTTGTTAACCTGCAAAGAACCACTGAAGGGCTCACATGTTTTTTGGGGGTCAGTATAGTTTCACATAGAACCATCACCCTTCCCAAAAAACCCTTGCGGAACCCTATTTGTTTGTGTATGTAGGTTCACCCATACTGAGAATTCATCATCATTCGGGCAGTTTCCCGCCATTCGTTAATGTGGATACAGCACGTCCCCTTATCTCATGATCAGCCAATTATCAGCTGTTGTCAAACACAGGTGGGTCTGAAAGGACTATTCTCTTCCTCAATAGCATACAGGAAATGTGTACTCGTGGGGAGGAGCGCATGACTGTACATGTTAGTAGAAAAGGAAGAGCATTAGGATACTAATCTGCTGAATAGCACTTCCACTCTCTGCTCCTCCACCCCATTGTGATTAGAGACAAACCTTTACGGCTTTTTCGATCAGAGCTCAACCTTTCCTTGTCGGTGTCTGTCTGTGGGAGAGCAGACAGCACCAGAGAGCAGCAGGTGTGCCCTGGGCTCTCAGGAATCTCATCATTTGATTAGACCCCACACTGAGTGTCCTATTTGATACTGCAGGAGGGAGAACACATGTCTCTTGGGGCAGTCTGTCATACTTCCAATCAATTAACTGATGCCATGCTCAATCTATGATTTGCTGTGTCACTTTATTCTCCAGGTATTACATTGATAGAGATGATGTTAGGTATTACATTGATATAGATGGTGATAGGTAATCACTGCTATAGATGTGATAGGTAATCATTAATATAGATGGCGATAGGTAATCACTGCTATAGATGTGATAGGTAATCATTAATATAGATGTGATAGGTAATCACTGCTATAGATGTGATAGGTAATCATTAATATAGATGGTGATAGGTAGTCATTACTATAGATGTGATAGGTAATCACCGATATAGATGTGATAGGTAATCATTAATATAGATGTGATAGGTAATCATTCATATAGATGGGATAGGTAATCACTGCTATAGATGTGATAGGTAATCATTCATATAGATGTGATAGGTAATCACTGCTATAGATGTGATGGGTAATCACTGATATAGATGTGATAAGTAATCATTAATATAGATGGTGATAGGTAATCATTAATATAGACAGTGATAGGTAATCATTAATATAGATGTGATGGTAATCACTGATATAGATGGTGATAGGTAATCATTAATATAGATGGTGATAGGCAATCATTAATATAGATTGTGATAGGTAATCATTCATATAGATGTGATGGGTAATCACTGATATAGATGGTGATAGGTAATCATTAATATAGATGGGATAGGTAATCACTGATGTAGATGGTGATGGGTAATCACTGATCTAGATGCTGATAGGTTATCATTAATATGGATGGTGATAGGTAATCACTGATATAGATTGTGATAGGTAATCATAGATGGTGATAGGTAATCATTAAAATAGATGGTGATAGGTATTACATTGATGAAGATGGTGATAGGTAATCATTAATATAGATGGTGATATGTAATCACTAATATAGATGGTGATATATATTACATTGATGAAGATGGTGATCGGTAATCATTAATATAGAGGGTGATAAGTAATCACTAATATAGATGGTGATAGGTTATCATTAAAGATGGTGATAGGTAATCACTGATATATATGGTGATGGGTATTACATTGATAAGGAGGGTGATAGGTAATCATTAATATAGATGGTGATAGGTAATCATTAATTTAGATGTGATAGGTAATCACTGATATAGATTGTGATAAGTATTACATTGATAAAGATGGTGATAGTTAATCACTGATGTAGATGGTGATAGGTATTACATTGATAAAGATGGTAATAGGTAATCAATAATATAGATGATGATAGGTAATCATTAATATAGATGGTAATAGGTAATCAATAATATAGATTATGATAGGTAATCATTAATATAGATGTGATAGGTAATCACTGATATAGATGGTGATAGGTAATCATTAATATAGATGGTGATAGGTAAGCATTAATATAGATGGTGATAGGTAATCACTGATATAGATGGTGATAGGTAATCATTAATATAGACGGTGAGAGGTACTACATTGATAAAGATGGTAATAGGTAATCAATAATATAGATGATGATATGTAATCATTAATATAGATGTGATAGGTAATCACTGATATAGATGTGATAGGTAATCATTAATATAGATGGTGATAGGTAATCACTGATATAGATTGTGATAGGTAATCATTAATATAGACGGTGATAGGTAATCATTAATATAGATGGTGATAGGTAATCATTAATATAGATGGTGATAGGTAATCATTAATATAGACGGTGATAGGTAATCATTAATATAGATGGTGATAGGTAATCACTGATATAGATGGTGATCTGTAATCATTAATATAGATGGTGATAGGTAATCACGGATATAGATTGTGATCTGTAATCATTAATAACATCAAGTACCTCAACACCGATGCCCCCGCACATTGACTCTGTTCCGGTACTCCCTGTATATAGCCTCCACATTGACTCTGTTCCGGTACTCCCTGTATATAGCCTCCACATTGACTCTGTTCCGGTACCCCCTGTATATAGCCTCCACATTGACTCTGTACCGGTACTCCCTGTATATAGCCTCCACATTGACTCTGTTCCGGTATTCCCTGTATATAGCCTCCACATTGACTCTGTACCGGTACCTCCTGTATATAGCCTCCACATTGACTCTGTTCCGGTACTCCCTGTATATAGCCTCCACATTGACTCTGTTCCGGTACTCCCTGTATATAGCCTCCACATTGACTCTGTTCCGGTACTCCCTGTATATAGCCTCCACATTGACTCTGTTCTGGTACTCCCTGTATATAGCCTCCACATTGACTCTGTTCCGGTACTCCCTGTATATAGCCTCCACATTGACTCTGTTCCGGTACTCCCTGTATATAGCCTCCACATTGACTCTGTTCCGGTACTCCCTGTATATAGCCTCCATATTGACTCTGTTCCGGTACTCCCTGTATATAGCCTCCACATTGACTCTGTTCCGGTACTCCCTGTATATAGCCTCCACATTGACTCTGTTCCGGTACTCCCTGTATATAGCCTCCACATTGACTCTGTTCCGGTACTCCCTGTATATAGCCTCCACATAGACTCTGTTCCGGTACTCCCTGTATATAGCCTCCACATTGACGCTGTACCAGTACCCCCTGTATATAGCCTCCACATTGACTCTGTTCCGGTACTCCCTGTATATAGCCTCCACATTGACTCTGTTCTGGTACTCCCTGTATATAGCCTCCACATTGACTCTGTTCCGGTACTCCCTGAATATAGCCTCCACATTGACTCTGTACCGGTACTCCCTGTATATAGCCTCCACATTGACTCTGTTCCGGTACTCCCTGTATATAGCCTCCACATTGACTCTGTACCGGTACTCCCTGTATATAGCCTCCACATTGACTCTGTTCCGATACTCCCTGTATATAGCCTCCACATTGACTCTGTTCCGGTACTCCCTGTATATAGCCTCCACATTGACTCTGTTCCGGTACTCCCTGTATATAGCCTCCACATTGACTCTGTTCCGGTACTCCCTGTATATAGCCTCCACATTGACTCTGTTCCGGTACTCCCTGTATATAGCCTCCACATTGACTCTGTACCGGTACTCCCTGTATATAGCCTCCACATTGACTCTGTTCCGGTACTCCCTGTATATAGCCTTCACATTGACTCTGTTCTGGTACTCCCTGTATATAGCCTCCACATTGACTCTGTACCGGTACCCCCTGTATATAGCCTCCACATTGACTCTGTTCCGGTACTCCCTGTATATAGCCTCCACATTGACGCTGTACCGGTACCCCCTGTATATAGCCTCCACATTGACGCTGTACCGGTACCCCCTGTATATAGCCTCCACATTGACGCTGTTCCGGTACTCCCTGTATATAGCCTCCACATTGACTCTGTTCCGGTACTCCCTGTATATAGCCTCCACATTGACTCTGTTCTGGTACTCCCTGTATATAACCTCCACATTGACGCTGTACCAGTACCCCCTGTATATCGCCTCGCTATTGTTATTTACCGCTGCTCTTTAATTATTTGTGATTTGCATCTTTTCAGGGAAGTTAGGAACCAATATACACAGGCAGTTAGAAAAGCTAAGGCTAGCTTTTTCAAACAGAAATTTGCATCCTGTAGCACAAACTCAAAAAAGTTCTGGTACACTGTAAAGTCCATGGAGAATAAGAGCACCTCCTCATAGCTGCCTACTGCACTGAGGCTAGGAAACATTGCCAACACCGATAAATCCACTATAATTAAGAATTTCAATAAGCATTTTTCTACGGCTGGCCATGCTTTCCAACTGGCTACCCCTACCCTGGTCAACTGACCTGCACCCCCCACAGCAACTCGCCCAAGCCTTCCCCATTTCTCCTTCACCCAAATCCAGATAGGTGATGTTCTGAAAGAGCTGCAAAATCTGGAACCCTACAAATCAGCCGGGCTAGACGATCTGGATCCTCTCTTTCTAAAATTATCCGCCGAAATTGTTGCAACCCCAATTACTAGCCTGTTCAACCTCTCCTTCGTATCGTCTGAGATTCCCAAAGATTGGAAAGCTGCCACGGTTATCCCCCTCTTCAAAGGGGGAGACACTCTAGAACTAAACTGCTACAGACCTATATCTATTCTACCCTGTCTTTCTAAGGTCTTCGAAAGCCAAGTTAACAAACATATTACCGACCATTTCGAAACCCACCGTACCTTCTCCGCTATGCAATCTGGTTTCTGAGCTGGTCATGGGTGCACCTCAGCCACGCTCCTAAGCGATATCATAACCGCCATTGATAAGAGGCATTACTGTGCAGCCGTATTCATCGACCTGGCCAAGGCACCTCGACTCTGTCAATCACCACATTCTTATCGGCAGACTCAACAGCCTTGGTTTCTCAAATGACTGCCTCGCCTGGTTCACCAACTACTTCTCTGACAGAGTTCAGTGTGTCAAATCGAAGGGCCTGTTGTCCGGACCTCTGGCAGTCTCTATGGTAGGTGACACAGGGTTCAATTCTCGGTCCGACTCTCTTCTCTGTACACATCAATGATGTCGCTCTTGCTGATTCTCTGATCCACCGCTACGCAGACGACACCATTCTGTATACTTCTGGCCCTTCTTACTAACCTCCAGACGAGCTTCAATGCCATACAACTCTCCTACCGTGTTCTCCAACTGCTCTTAAATGCAAGTAAAACTAAATGCATGCTCTTCAACCGATCGCTGCCTGCACCTGCCCGCCCATCCAGCTTCACTACTCTGGACGGTTCTGACTTAGAATATGTGGACAACTACAAATACCTTGGTGTCTGGCTAGACTGTAAACTCTCCTTCCAGACTCACATTAAGCATCTCCAATCCAAAACTAAATCTAGAATCGGCTTCCTATTTCACAACAAAGCATCCTTCACTCATGCTGCCAAACATATCCTCGTAAAACTGACCATCCTACCAATCCTCGACTTCGGCGATGTCATCTACAAAATAGCCTCCAACACTCTACTCAACAAATTAGATGCAGTCTATCACAGTGCCATCCGTTTTGTCACCAAAGCCCCATATACTACCCACCACTGCGACCTGTACGCTCTCGTTGGCTGGCCATCGCTTCATACTCGTCGCCAAACCTACTGTCTCCAGGTCATCTACAAGTCTTTGCTAGGTAAAGCCCCGCCTTATCTCAGCTCACTGGTCACCATAGCAGCACCCACCCGTAGCACGCGTTCCAGCAGGTATATCTCACTGGTCACCCCCAAAGCCAATTCCTCTTTTGGCCGCCTTTCCTTCCAGTTCTCTGCTGCCAATGACTGGAATGAACTGCAAAAATCACTGAAGCTGGAGACTCACATCTCCCTCACTAGCTTTAAGCACCAGCTGTCAGAGCAGCTCACAGATCACTGCACCTGTACATAGTCCATCTGTAAATAGCCCATCCAACTACCTCATCCCAATACTGTATTTATTTATCTTGCCCCTTTGCACCCCAGTATCTCTACTTGCACATTCATCTTCTGCACATCTATTCACTCCGGTGTTTAATTGGTATATTGTAATTACTTTGCCACCATGGCCTTTTTTATTGCCTTACCTCCCGTCCCTCATTTGCACACACTGTATATATAATTTTTCTACTGTATTATTGACTGTATGTTTGTTTATTCCATGTGTAACTCTGTGTTGTTGTATGTGTCGAACTGCTTTGCTTTATCTTGGCCAGGTCGCAGTTGTAAATTAGAACTTGTTCTCAACTAGCCTACCTAAAGGTGAAATAAAAAAAATAAAAAAATATGTGTTATTCTTTTCTCTTTCTGTTTTGTATTTTCTCAAAACTGCATTGTTGGTTAAGGGCTTGTAAGTAAACATTTCACTGTAAGGTCTACTACACCTGTTGTATTCGGCGCATGTGACAAATACAATTTTATTAGATAGTTAATCACTGATATTGATGGTGATAGGTATTACATTGATAAAGTATATATATAGTATATATATGGTGAAGGATAATCACTAATAAAGATGGCGATAGGTAATCACTGTTAAACATGGTGATAGGTAATCATCCATAGTCCTCTTCCTTATCTTGTTCACCAGACATGTCTTCCCCCCCACCCCCCTTGTAGGTACAATCCAGAGACCAACACCTGGAGTAACGACGTGGCCCCCCTGAGCAGCCCCCGCAGTGGGGTGGGTCTGGTGGAGATGGATGGATATCTATACGCCCTTGGAGGATATGACGGCATGGTCTGCACCAACACTGTTGAGAGGTAAGGCCATGTTCTCATCAGTGGTTGCACTGTGGTTGTGATAGATTAATCATGACAAAGGTCCATGTCTAAACGCTCTTTAGATGTTTTCTGTGAATTACCTGAATACGGTACGTAGGTGACAGCAAGATAACCAAGTTTGACCTGTTGACCTTTTGATAGGCTTTTTGACAGGTGGCAGGTAGCTTAGTAGTTAAAATGTTGGGCCAGTAACCGAAATGTCACCAGTTCAAATCCCCAAGTCGACAAGCTGAAAAATCTATCAATATGTCCTTGAGAAAGGTACTTAACCTTGATTGCTCCAGGGTCGCCGTTGATCATGGCAGACCCTTGCTGTGACCCCACTCTCCATGGGTGTCTCAGGGGGTGTTGGGATATGCAAAAACACATTTCCTATTCACACTTGTACATGTGGCGGACAGAGGAAAGGGAGAATTTAACTATTTAGACATTGTTTCTGTATCTCCGTTTAACTAGTGATAATATGAAGGAAGATAGGGAAAATATATTTGATAAAATCTTAGTTTTGTTTGTATATCGTTCGTATTCCTCCAGATATAATCCCAAAATGAATAGCTGGACGAAGCAGCCACCGATGCTGAGCCGGCGTTCTGGGGCAACGGCTGCTGTGATGGATGGTCAGCTATACGTGATTGGAGGCAGCGATGGCGACGCACCCATGAACACAGGTCTGAATAACACATTAAGCTAACAGATAGGTGTACCCGACTCAATGTACGACATCAGAGGTGGCAACTCATGTCCTAGAGTGGTGTGGCAAAAACAATATATATAATTCTGGGGCCTGTAGATTTTCCTGATCTGGTGATCTAACCAGGTATGTCTTTGGACCTTATATGGTATGACGTGATTAATCCGTCGTAAAAAGGTTTAATATGGGCTATGATTAGACCAGAGTTTTTCTAATCAGGTTACATGGTTTGAAAAAACTCCTGGAAAAACTCCTGGTCTTGGGGAGGATTACAACCCTGTCAAACTGCAGGAACCTTGTTCTTGTTCATATGAATTCTATTTTAAAGAAGGACTAGGTGGGTTTCCTACACACAGACAGAGACACAAAGAAAGCAACATGATGATTGGACAATGAAACTCACAGGGCTGAGCTTGCTTTATGCAGCTTTGCGTCGTGTAGTCCTGCCCTATGCAACTGTAGGCCTGTGAAGTAGAGCAGAGCATGCTGGGCGATCTCCAGCTCAGAGAAGAAGATCAGCTGGAGAAAAGTCAAGTGAGAGAAGGTTCCAGACATCCTTGTGTTTTCCCACCAGTTAGCTTTCATTGTGTTAGCCAATGCCAGTGTGTGTCCTTGTTGATAACACACACACACACATTGGTTGAAGCAAGTTGCCAGATCAATAAGTGCCTTGGACCATCCTTACTACATACTGTACACTCTGCGGTGCTGCTCCGAGACGTAATTTCAGCATTATTAAACCATCTCAACTGGAATCCTTCCTGTCTGTGCCCTAACCAGCACATGGGAGAGAACACATGAGTAAAAGCAAACCTAAAGAATATACAGTCCACCAAGTCCTCACTTACAATGCAGCTGCTGTTGTTAGTAGCCTACAGTTGACCAGACTGAAAAATGGTCTTGTTTCCATGCAATACAGCATATCAGATAGCTAGTGTTTAGCTGTATAGGCTGCTACATTTACTGGAGAGTTTTTGCTTCTGTCGGGTGTGATGCGCTATCAGGCTTGCTAAATAAATACAGGAGGAAAGTGGAGAGCGCCTTGTGTTTGGTGCATTGTGCCTGGAGCGAGCGACCTGCAATTTCCGTGATTGATTTTATTTTATTAGGTTATCTTTTAATCCTCATTGGACTAATCTTCCAAGAGTCCTTAAACACTAAAATACAATTTATAATACGATCACATTTTCACATATAACACACTGTTACGAACAGACATAATGGACTGACATATTGACCAGATAAATACTCTAACAGTCTGAAATTATAGATTGATTCCTTCATCTACAATAGTCCCGCACAAGCTTGCAATTTATTATATTATATTTAAAGTAGGCTCTGAAGTATTGTTTGAATTTATATATTGAAAGGTTTGTGGTTTGCCCAGATAAATTGCCCAATTTCTTTATTAAATGTTATTTTGCCTATTTCTCTTTTCTGTCTGGATAACAGATAGATTGTGGAGAACCTAGTCCTGGTATTTACTGAATGTCTGTCTCTTACCAACTGAATACTGTTGTGAATAGAGTTTGGCCGTTTTAATGGTGTACATTGTTAAATAAAATATTTTTTTTCAATTATCTTGTTGATTGATGACCAACCAAGAGCATTGAGCATGACTACAACAGAAGAACCATATCTCCACCTTAAAACAATCCTTGCTGCTTTGTTCTGTGCAATCTGCAGCCTCCTAATTTAACTTGATGATGCATTTACCCAGACCATAGAACAGTAGTTCACCTGACTCCCAATTAATGGTTGGGTTGTTTGCTTAAGAATCTTTCCCGGTCAATATTTAGCTATCCTTCTGATCATGCATGCTGTTTTAATTATTTTTTTGCATAGATTTTTAATTTTATTTAACTAGGCAAGTCAGTAAAGAACAAATTCTTATTTACAATGAGGGCCTACAACGGCCAAACCCAGACAACGTTGGGCCAATTGTGCACCACCCTATGGAACTCCCAATCAAAGCCGGTTGTGATACAGCCTGGATACAAACCAGGGTGCCTGTAGTGACACCTCAGGCACTGAGATGCAGTGCCTTAGACCACTGCGTCACTCAGTTATTTGAGACGACCATGATAAGCAGTTGTCTAGCTGCACCCCTGGTAGTTTGGTTTCTGAATCTGATTGGTTAAGACACACAAAGAGCCTGCATTGGCATTCTGATGTGGACTGAGAAATTCTGCATCATGAGGCAAATCAGCACTTTGTTCCTCTTTTTAACGCTTTGCATCAATATATATTTTTTACCCATATCAAAAGTGATTTAAAAGTGCTGAAGCAAATGCTGCCTCTCCACACATTTTTCTGCTGCCCTGTACCACATAAGTACAGAATCTATGATTGATCTGTGTCTGTGCTGCAGATCTCTATGGACTTCTGATCTCTGGACATTTTAAAAGGAAGGCCCAGAATTTGTCCTGGTAGGTCATGTGGTCAGAAAAAAGTATAAACACTCTACATTTTGAGGTTTCTTTGTATATTTTGCTCTCCAGAGGAATTCATAGACTTTTAAACAATTCTTCAAAATGTTGCAGTTTCGGTCAAGCATAACAATGATGTGACCTTCTGTCTGGTACCAACACACACACACACACACACACACGCACGCACGCACGCACGCACGCACACACACACGCGCGCACGCGCACACACGCACACACACGCACACACACACACACACAATACACATGCTCACAGCACACACACACACACACACAAGCACATACTTGGCTTGGGAAACCATAGCTATACTCGGGAAGGTTATCATGTGCAGCCAGTTGTCAGTGCATATTTCAGTCTGTGAGAAGAGAAAGTCAGGAAAATTCTCATAACCTTTTCAGCGTTCGTAAACCCCAGACACTCTGGGTTTTGCTAGAAACAACACAGGAATCTAACATCATAGGTTACAGTAACCAGCAATAACCCAAAAACCTGTTTGTAATTCTATTTCAGTGAGATTATTATTTAAAACATTTTAAGGGGTGGATCAGCTTTAATATTGCGGAAAAATTGTTGCTTCCGTCAATGTAATTGTCTGCATCATTTCCAATCCCCCATATATTATTTTGGTAAATATATATATCCACACACATACATATACATACATACCCATATACAGTTGAAGTCAGAAGTTTACATACACCTTAGCCAAATACATTTAAACTCAGTTTTTCCCAGTTCCTGATATTTAATCCTAGTAAAAATTCCCTGTCTTAGGTCAGTTAGGATCACCTCTTTATTTTAAGATTGTGAAATGTCAGAATAATAGTAGAGAGATTATTTATTTCAGCTTTTGTTTCTTTCATCACATTCCCAGTGGGTCAGAAGCTTACATACACTCAATTAGTATTTGGTATCATTGCCTTTAAATTGTTTACCTTGGGTCAAATGTTTCGGGTAGCTTCCAACAAGCTTCCCACAATAAGTTGGGTCAATTCTGGCCCATTCCTTCTGACAGAGCTGGTGTAATTGAGTCAGGTTTGTAGGCCTCCTTGCTCGCACGTTTTTTCAGTTTTGGCCACCAATTTTCTATAGGATTGAGGTCAGGGCTTTGTGATGGCCACTCCAATACCTTGACTTTGTTGTCCTTAAGCCATTTTGCCACAACTTTGGAAGTATGCTTGTTGTCATTGTCCATTTGGAAGACCCATTTGCGTCCAAGCTTTAACTTCCTGACTGATGTCTTGAGATGTTGCTTCAATATATCCACATAATTTTCCTCCCTCATGATGCCAACTATTTTGTGAAGTGCACCAGTCCCTCCTGCAGCAAAGCACCCCCACAACATGATGCTGCCACCCCCGTGCTTCACGGTTTGGATGGTGTTCCTCGGCTTGCAAGCCTCCCCCTTTTTCCTCCAAACATAATGATGGTCATTATGACCAAAAAGTTCTATTTTTGTTTCATCAGACCAGAGGACATTTCTCCAAAAAGTACGATCTTTGTCCCCATGTGCAGTTGCAAACCATAGTCTGGCTTTTTTATGGTGGTTTTGGAGCAGTGGCTTCTTCCTTGCTGAGCAGCCTTTCACCTTATGTCAATATAGGACTCGTTTTACTGTTGATATAGATACTTTTGTACCTATTTCCTCCAGAATCTTCACAAGGTCCTTTGCTGTTGTTCTGGGATTGATTTGCACTTTTCGCAGTAAAGTACGTTCATCTCTTACGCGTCTCCTTCCTGAGAGGTATGACAGCTGCGTGGTCCCATGGTGTTTATACTTGTGTACAATTGTTTGTACAGATGAACGTGGTACCTTCAGGTGTTTGAAAATTGCTCCCAAAGATGAACCAGACTTGTGGAGGTCCACAATTTTTTCTGATTTCTTTAGATTTTCCCATGATGTCAAGCAAAGAGGCACTGAGTTTGAAGGTAGGCCTTGAAATACTTCCACAGGTACATCTCCAATTGACTCAAATTATGTCAATTATCAGAAGCTTCTAAAGGCATGACATCATTTTCTGGAATTTTCCAACTGTTTAAAGGCACAGTCAACTTAGTGTATGTAAACTTCTGACCCACTGGAATTGTGATACAGTGAATTATAAGTGAAATAATATATCTGTCAACAATTGTTGGAAAAATTACTTGTGTCATGCACAAAGTAGATGTCCTAACCGACTTGCCAAGACTTTAGTTTCTTAACAAGACATTTGTGGAGTGGTGGAAAAACAAGTTTTATTGACTCCAACCTAAGTGGATGTAAACTTCCAACTTCAACTGTATATATGTATACATAACCATTCATACATATATAAGTATATACTGTACATACACATACATATATACGTACTTTAAACAATGCCACTTTTTATATGTTTACATACCCTACATTACTCATCTCATATGTATATACTGTACCCGATACCATCTACTGCATCTTGCCTATGCCGTTCTGTACCATCACTCATTCATATATCTTTATGTACATATTCTTCATCCCTTTACACTTGTGTGTAGAAGGTAGTTGTTGTGAAATTGTTAGGTTAGATTACTCGCTGGTTATTACTGCATTGTCGGAACTAGAAGCACAAGCATTTCGCTACACTCGCATTAACATCTGCTAACCATGTGTATGTGACAAATACAATTTGATTTGATTTTGACCTTTTTTAGAATATACCTTTATTATTCCCTGCAAACCCTAATACCCTTCCCCCAATTGGAGTAAACTAATAAACAATAACACTTAGGCTTCTACCTTCAGTTTATACATATTATACACATTTTACAGACACAATCTATTTTACAATAGTTAGATTTTGTTTGTTTTTAGTCCTTCCTCTATTTCTGATGTCCATCCTGTTTGATTTCTATTTGCAACTGTGCTATTTCACAACATTTCTGACCAATATACATTTTACAGACCCCGTAGGTTATACATTGGTTATCTTGTTGTTATTAGTCCCACCCTTCAGCTCCATTCAACCCCTCCCATCTATCTCTTAACACCATCCATTTTGGATTTCTATTTGCCATATATTTTTCAACTGTGCTGTGATGCTTCACAAAAGTACTGAACCTTTCTATTCTCATAGCTTCTACAGATTGTAAATTAAAGATAAACATTTTTGCTAAAATAATTATTATATTATTGATTGATTGACTATGACTTTTCTAATCACCCAGTATTGCTATCTGCAGCGTTAGTTCCAGGTAAATGATGCAATTCTTCAGCCATTCAGGACCTGTGACCAAAAATGAGCTACATGCGGACAATACCAAATAAATGATCTAATGACTCTGCCTCCTCACAGCAAAATCTGCAGAGCTGGGAAGATTGTATCCCCCATATATATAACATTCTATTGTTTGCAAGAATTTTGTATAGTAATTTAAATAGAAAAATGATACGTTTTGAATCCAGTGTTGTTTTGTATGTCAATTCATAAACCATCTGCCATGGAATAGGTACATTGAAAATCTCTTCCCAACTATTTTGCAATATATATGGCACAACTGTCAATTTTTTGGTCTTTAAAATAAATTGGTATGTGTTTTTATTTATCACAATTTACTTTAACCATTTATGGTCTTTAATGCAAGGCCGGCAGACAAGTTTCTCACTTTTTCCCCCTTCTACTCCATTTTTGTGGTAATGCTGCAATTAGTTGGTTGTAATTTTGGGTAAAGCAAACATTTCCATATGTCTGTGTTAACTGCATGTATGACATACCTCCACCAGTCCTATTTATGATATAATTTACAAAACGTATACCTTTTTAAAACATTTTATCAAAATTATTATAATTCTTTTAATCAATTAGTTAATTTGAGTTTAGCCACAATATTTGTTGTATTATTTGTTCCTTCTTTTCAGGTGGATTAAACTGAAATTGCAACCAACTTTCTAAGGCTTGTTTTAAAATAAGGATATTTTGGAGATTTTTTCATTTTCAAACAACCGAAAGTGAGCAGTTGTAATCTGAAAAAAGGGAAAAAGGCCATTCTTGAACATGGGGTGAGACATTCCTACCAATTTACTAGATTTACTAGACCATTTCAGATTTAAGTATGATTTCTGTATGGCTGATGACTTTAGTGAGAAGTCCAATGCTTTAATATTTAATAATTTCTGCCCTCCAAATTCATATTCGTTATATAAATAGGCCCTTTTAATTTTGTCTGGCTTGCCATTCCAAATATAATGTAATATTTTTTGTTCATATAATTTAAAAAACAGGTCATTAGGTGTAGGCAAAACCATAAGCAAATATGTAAACTGTGGTATGACTAAAGAGTTAATCAGGGTGATTTTTCCACAAATAGACAGGTATTTTCCTTTCCATGGTAGCAATATCTTATCTATTTCTGCTAAATTTCTATAAAAATGTATTGGAGTGAGATCATGTCTTTCTTTCGGGATGTTTATACCGAGTATGTCCACATCCCCGTCAGACCATTTTATTGGTAAACTACAAGGTAATGTAAAAGTTGCATTTTTTTGTGATCCAATATGTAATATAGTACATTTATCATAAATTTGGTTTTAATCCAGAGAGGTTAGCAAAAAGTATCTAGATCCTCTATAAGGCTGTGGAGGGATTATAATTGTGGTTTTAAAAGAAAACATGAATCATCAGCGTACAATGACACCTTAGATTTTAAGCCACGGATTTCTAATCCCTTAATATTATTGTTGGATCTAATTTTAACAGCTAACATTTCGATGGCAATAATAAAGAGATACGCCGATTGTGGACAACCTTGTTTTAATCCTCTTGACAGTTTAAAACTTTCTGAGATGTAGCCATTATTTACTATTTAACACGTAGGGTTACTATGCATAACTTTAACCCATTTTATAAGAGATTCTAGGCATTTATATATAAACTCCAGTCATACTTTTTCAAAATCAGCTATGAAAACCAGGCCTGATGTACCCGATATTTCATAGTATTCAATTGTTTCTAGTACTTGTCTTATATTATCTCCAATGTATCGTCCATGTAAAAAACCTGTCTGATTAGGATGAATAATATCTGACAAATACCTTTTTAATTCCATGTGCCAAGCATTTAGCTAGTATTTTTGCATCACAACACTGAAGTGTAAGAGGCCTCCAATCTTTTAATGGACTGGGTCTTTATATATACCACTTGGATCCAGTTTCAGTAATAATGAAATCAGACCTTCTTGTTGCGTGTCCGATAATCTACAGTTTATATAGGAATGGTCCTCTGAGTATATCAAAAATGTTTGGGTATACTTCCACTGATATGCCATCCAGCCCTGGAGTTTTCCCAGCCTTAAAGGCTTTAATTGCATAAAGGATTGCCTCCTCTGTAATTTGGCCTTCACATGAGTCTTTCTGTACAAATGTTAATTTTACATTATTAATTGGAAAAAAATCCATACAATTAGCTTCGGTTAGTGGAGATGGAGGAGATATATTCTTAAAGTACTTTACTTCCTCTATCAAAATATAATTTGGTGAATCATTCGTGACTCCATCATTTGTAACAAGTTTCAATACATTTGTTTTGGTAGCATTTCTATGTTGAAGATTGAAAAAGAATTTGGTGCATTTTTCCCCATATTCCATCCAGTTCGCTTTATTTTTTATAATATATTACACTGGATTTTTCCTGAATAAGTTCCCCCATTTCTTCTTGTTTTTCCTCTAACTAATTATTTGCCTCTATAGTACAGTTTTTATTGCTGTCTATCTGCACTGTTAGTCCATCAATTTCCTTTGTTAATATGGACTCTTTTGATCTAAATCGCTTTTGTTTTATAGATGAGTACTGAATTGCATGGCCTCTAAAGGCACATTTAAAAGTTTCCCATACAATAAGGGGATCTGCTGTACCTATGTTATGTTGGAAAAGTCAGTTATAAATTCTTCTGTCCTAGTTATAAGCATTGTAAGCATATAAGCATTCTGTCCTAGTTATCATCAAGTAGGCATTAATAAAAAATGTCCAATATCGTCGCCCATATGGAATTCCTGTAAGAGTAATATATATGGCAATTATATTTCAGTAAGATTTAGCTGACTACTCAGAATCAGATGTAGAAAACCACAATAATATAATTGTGTTGTTGTGACAATATCATTGGTGCCTTCGCTGTATTTCCCCCCTGAATGACCTCATCCATGATCCTACCCTGTGTCTATTCTGTAGTCTGTTTCCTGATCTGTCTGTTTTGTGGTCTATCCATCTCATGGACCTTCTGTTCTGTAGTCTGTCTGTTTCATGGTCTTTCTGTTCTGTAGTCTGTCTGTTACGTGGACCTTCTATTCCATGGACTGCGTCTGTTTCGTGGATCTTCTGTTGCGTTTGTCTGTGTTTGTTTCGTGGACCTTCTTTTCCGTAGTCTGTGTCTGTTTCGTGATGTGAGTAAATTATGTAATTCTACAGTATGTTTATTTCACAGCCTGTCTGTGTATTTGGTTATCTGTATCTGTGTGTGACCTGAGTCTGTGTGTGACCTGTCTGTGTTCTGTGATCCCAGTGGAGCGTTTCAATCCCTTGGATGGGATGTGGTACGCGTGCCCCCCCATGATGACCCCTAGAGAGAACGCGGGCTGCTGTGTGTACCTGGGACGTCTGTTCGTGGCCGGAGGAAGAGATGAACTCAACCTGGAGCTCAGCGCTGCAGAGAAGTTTGATCCAGACGCTCTGAGTTGGACCCCCGTCAAACGCATGAGATGCAAGAGAAACAAAGCAAGTGATTGGTCACGCACACCCTTTCTGGCCACCCTATTGGTCAGATCACGTCCCACATCAACATTAACTAAATCTCCAGAGACTGACATAATTGACTGATAGCACACAGCCTTTCGAAGAGCAAGTAATGCAACTCTAGTCAGATATGGTTACTGTTAATGTCGATGTCTGCATATAGGAAGATGTCCATTGTTTTTATGATATCATCTTGCGGAGTCAACCTTTCATATCAGCTCTGTCACTGTCACTCCTCTCCTGTCCACCTCTTTCAGATGTCTCTGATGGTGTTCAACGGGTCGTTGTTGGCTGTGGGAGGATCTGATGGCATCACCAGTCTGAAAACAATAGAAGTCTACAACCATGAGTCAAATACATGGAGGTATGTGTTAGGTTCTTATTTTTCAGAGTAAATAACTTACGGACACTAGAGAAGCTTTAACCAAGTTGAATTCTTCCCAAAGGTTCTGTACAGCTGTATTTCAGACAACCCAACATTTCTCCCATCAAATGTCCATCTGTCTCCCCTATATCAACACGTTACTCTCCTCCCGTCCACCCAAAACATTCCAAAGCCATCTGTCTTTCTACAGAAAACCATTAACTTCTGACAGAAAACCCATTCTCTTTCACTCCTCATATTCTATGCTTCTTCTCTATCATTTATTTAATATCTCAATGTTCAAAATGTCGAATCCAACAGTCCTTCCTCTTGAACAATAGCATCCTAATGTTTAATGTATATATACTTGGAAATTACTAATTAATGATAAACAATGATAATAATACATACATTAAAAAAAAAAACTAATGATTATAAAACATTAACTAACAAATGGAACAAACAATGAATTAACATTCACCGTGAGTTTTACAAATTCAGAGACTCATGGCCTCTGTACTATGATGACACCATTTTATTTCCATCTTTCATCACACAACAAAATGCCATTCCAGCTGAATCTGCGGTCTCGTTCTATGTCAGATGGAGCAGCTTTTAGTTTCTCCACTTCCCCCTTCTGGTTCCTAAGAGAGTAATAGCACAAGACTTGGAAAGCAACAAAAAAACATAAAACATAACAGTATTAACAATGTGATAAGCTATGCATAATTATATATGCATGAAAACCAAAGTCTGAGACCATGACAATTCCCACTCTCTCTTCACCTGACTCTATGCCTCCCGAATACATTCCTGCTGGGTTCTACACAAAAATTAAAGCTCTAAAAAACTTCCTGATCTGTTTGCAGACACTTTGGGAGCATGAAGACCAAGCATCCAGGAGGCCACATTGCCATGTTGAAGACCAAACACAGTTACAGCCTGTGATGGACAATAGCATATGGATTCATGATATAGATTTGTATACTGTGTATGTCCATGTTGAAATACCGGTAGTACTGTAATCCCCCGTATAGTATGTAAACATGTATGGCTATTTATTTAACTTTTATTTAACCCGGAAGTCTTTCCTAAGAAATGAAACTATGGACCAGGAGTGTCATGCACCCATTATTTTAGAGGGGGCACAAAGTACATGAGGATGGAGGAGGCGTTGTCCAGGTTGGAAAATGTGGCATTTTTTAAACACCTAAAATAGCTTTTATCTGCAATCTAGAGCCATAATCATTATGCCTAATTCTATGTTAAAAAAATAAAAATAAAGTATATTTTTATGCATAGGTTATCTAAGCATACCTCTTTACCTGTTCAATTGTCATTATTAGGTCAGCACGTTATGCCTTACGTGCTGACCACACCGCTCACGTCACAAAAATACATGTACACATACAGTAAATGCGATTCAATCATTGCACCAATGCAATGCACGCCAACGAGCGTCTGCATTGGCAAGCGCTAAAATAGAAGTCAGTTCTATTTGTGTCGCTGAATGCGGTGCAAGTCCTGTCTCTCCCATCTTCTCATTGGTTTATAGAAGCATATACATATGTGCCATCTCCTCATTGGTTATACCCACGTGGGTGATTGAAAGATGAACTGAGGTCAGTCGGTCATTTGTGGTAATACACCTTATTAGGAAAGTTAGATGCCAATCACCATATAAAGTCCAAAGAAGAAAAGCCTGGAAGGAGGAGAGGTGACGAGAAACGGTTCGGTTGACTGCTTTATGTATGGATTAATTGTTGGAGTAGAGAACCTTGTGCATTTCAGATAAAATAACAACTCACAATATCCAAGGAGAAATTAGCTAGCAACAGCAAGCTAGCTAAATTGGACAAATTAGCTAGCAACTGCAAGCTGGCTCAATAGGACAAATTAGCTAGCAACAGCAAGCTAGCTAGCTAAATTGCCATATATGTTTAATGCTTTTCGACCTGTCCCCTAATTAATATAATTGGTTCAGAGTTTGTTTTGATATTTCAACCTGCGTGTTGTGATTGCGTTTGATGTGGGGGGGACCAAATCAATTTGCGCATGATGGCGTCTTTCAAGTCGTTAGGCGTTCCTTTGGCAGCAAGAACCTCTCGGTGGATGCTGCAGTGTACCCAAGTGGCGTTGGAGGCAACTGCTTGCACGCGCGTTACCACCCCACTATGTCTCTCTGTCATGGCTTTTGCACCATCAGTACAGATACCAACACATCTTGACCACCAAAGTCCATTTGATGTCACAAAGCTGTCCAATATCCTGTCCTGTTGTCCTGGTTTCCAGTGGTTTGCAGAAGAGGATGTCTTCCTTAATTGACACCACATAAACTTAACAGACATATACCAGGAGCTATGCCAGGGGGTACAAAGACAATTGGGTAAAACATGCCAGTGATCGTTTTGAAAGACTAACACAGTTGGAAAGCCTAAAACCCAAAGTAAAAGAAAAATCTGAACATGTCCCGTCATGCTTTACCCAATACTCACCATTGGGGAAGGCATTAAAGGACATTATCAGGAAGCCCTGGTACATTATTGATAGTGACCCACAATTGAAACCCATTTTTAAATATCCCCCACGTATGGTTTTTAAAATACCTCCAAACTTGAGAAATATTGTGGTTAATTCTGATTACCTACCAGAGAAAAGGGGAAACTTTTTTGGTCAAGTTTGAAGGAGGGTAATTACAAATGTGGCCAATGTGCTCAATGCAGCTTTACGTACAATTGCAACTGATTTACACACAGGACAAAGATTTCAGATCAAGGGCCTGCATACTTACATGTCCACCAATGTCATTTACATGTTGAAATGTCCTTGTGGTCTGTCTTACATTGCGAAAACCCGTAGAAGCCTTAAGACATGGATCAGTGAGCACCGCAGCAATATACGGACAGGTGAGACAAAAAATCCTGCCCTACGCAACTGTAGGCCTGTGAAGTGAAGCCTGGGCAATCTCCAGATCAGGGAAGAATAACAGCTGGAGATAAGTCAAGTGAGAGAAGGTTCCAGAAATACTTGTGTTTTCCCACCAGTTAGCTTCGTTGTGTTAGCCAATGCCAGTGTGTGTCCTTGTTGATAACACACACACACACACACACACATTGGTTGAAGCAAGTTGCCAGATCAATAAGTGCCTTGGACCATCCTTACTACATACTGTACACTGTGCGGTGCTGCTCCTCGCCGGTGCATATTCAGCGTTATTAAACCATCTCAACTGGAATCCTTCCTGTCTTGATTTAAGATCAAGGGCTTGATTACTTGCATGTCCACCAATGTCATTTACATGTTGAAAAGTCCTTGTGGTCTGTCTTACATAGGGAAGACCCATACAAGCCTGAAGACACGGATCAGTGAGCACCTCAGCAATATACGGACAGGTTATACAAAAAATCTGGTTGCTGCACATTTTGTACAAGCTGGACATCCTATTAGTTCTCTGAGATAGAGTGGAATAGAAATGGTCAAGATGTCATGCAGAGGAGGGGACATTGAGAGGAAACTTCTTCAAAGGGAATCTTTCTGGATCCACAGGCTGAACACACTGTTCCCTCTTGGCCTTAACGAGGAGTTTGACATGAAACCGTTCTTATAGTTTCAATAATTCTAAGTTGTGATTTTTTTATCCTATTTGAATATTGTATGTGTATGTATATTTCTATAAATATTGATCCCATTCTCTGTGTATGATCATATATTTTGATACATTGAATGTTAATATTGTGAAACTATGTTATACATTTTTACCTCCTGTTTCAGGAAGTGATGTCACTGAATACTGCCCCTATTTATAGGACCTTCCACCCCCACCTGGGATATGGATCCCTGATGAAGACCAAAGGGTCGACACGTTGTAAATAAATATCACCTGGGAACATGAGCAGCAGTCTGCAGTGTTTTCCTTTCTGTTTTCCATGAGTTTGCCTACAACTCCAGCACCTGCGGAAGGTACCTGGATGTGCGTATGTTCTTCAGCTTTCGGCTGTGCCAGGCCCGCCACATCTGTTGACTCATCCAGCTGGAACACATATAATTCACTGGCTTGTATGCATAGCAGTAATTGTTTCAAAACATCTCCTGCCATGTCACCTATGCGTCGTGAAACAGTGTTGTTTGATGAAGACATTGTCTGTATAGTTTTTTGGGCCTTTTTTCCTGTCTTCCTTTTATTTAACCATTTATCCATTTTCGAGCAAACGGAATGAGCAGTAGCTACGTTTGGCTACATACGGACTGTTAGTGGATTTCCCACAAGAGAGTAACGGTTAATGTGATTGGATGTTAATTATTTGACTAGGCTACCTGTATTTGACATTGTGTTGTTATTTCGCTGAACACTAGATGGCTTAATTGTATGTTTGTCAGTGAAACGAGGCTACTCAGGCGAGAAAAAAAACTCACACAAATGTATAGCCGCATTGGAAAATATAAATGGTGAACATCTTTAACTGGTCCAGTTTGTGTGCCCCCTCCACAAAATGTCACTGACAGATATTTTTTTGTTTTGTCATTTATTTAACATCTGAAAAATGAATAAAAAATCATTTACAATGACATTAAAAAATATATATATGAAGGGTCACGTGCCCTTGTGCCCTCTATGGGCATGATTCGTCTATGTAAGGAAAACAGCGGAAGGTGTATGCCATTTGTTCAACGGCAACATAGAGAACTGTAAATAGCATTGCATTTTCTTCAGAGGTACTTTATTGATTAGTGTGTGAAGAGTGTGGACGGAAGAGGTAGGGTCAAGGGGGTTTTTCCCTCGAAGACTGAGAATAGAAAAAGAAGGTTGAGAAGGAAGATTGAGAAAAGAGAAAAGTAATTTAGGAAGTATTTGGGTGCGTGTAACGGCGATCCTCCTCCTCTACATCTTCGGAAGAGGAGGAGTATTGAGGGAACCAAGGCGCAGCGAAGTTTGAACACATATTTATTTAACAAAAACAATAAACGATCGTGAAGCTAAATAAACGATGTGCACACACAGGCTACAAACGTTTAACATAGACACGAACTTGTATAAACTAACAAAATAACAAAACGGTGTAGACAGACCTATACGACGAACTTACATAAAACAACAAGAACGCACGAATAGGACAATTAGACTACACAAACCGAACAAACCGTAACAGTCCCATATGGTGCAAACAATTACACAGACACGGAAGACAATCACCCACAACCAACACTGTGACAACGCCTACCTAAATATGACTCTTAATTAGAGGAACGCCAAACACCTGCCTCTAATTAAGAGCCATACCAGGCAACCCAAAACCAACACAGAAACAGAAAACATAGAATGCCCACCCAACCTCACGTCCTGACCAACTAACACACATAACAAACTAACATAAATAGGTCAGGAACGTGACATAACCCCCCCCATAAGGTGCGAACTCCGGGCGCACCAGCACAAAGTCTAGGGGAGGGTCTGGGTGGGCATCTGACCACGGTGGTGGCTCAGGCTCCGGGCGAGGTCCCCACCCCACCATAGTCAATCCCAACCTCCATCTACCCCTAAAAATGTCCACCCATATCCCACAAAATCCTCTTTGTAACATCCATGACAGGGACAGCACCGGGACAGAGGAATAAATCAAGACAGAGGGATAGATAAGAATAAAGAGGTAGATCAAGATAGAGAGGGAGATCATAATAGAGGGGCAACTCCGGACTGAAAGGCAGCTCCGGACAGTTCTGGGTATATAGCCATTTCTGGCTGAAGGGCAGCTCCTGGCTGACTGACGAATCTGGACGCTCATGGCAGGCTGACGGCTCTCGACGCTCATGGCTGGCTGACGGCTCTCGACGCTCATGGCAGGCTGACGGCTCTCGACGCTCATGGCAGGCTGACGGCTCTCTACGCTCATGGCAGGCTGACGGCTCTCGACGCTCATGGCAGGCTGACGGCTCTCGACGCTCATGGCAGGCTGACGGCTCTCGACGCTCATGGCTGGCTGACGGCTCTCGACGCTCATGGCAGGCTGACGGCTCTCGACGCTCATGGCAGGCTGACGGCTCTCGACGCTCATGGCAGGTTGGCGGCTCTCGACGCTCATGGCTGGTTGGCGGCTCTGGCAGATCCTGGCTGGTTGGCGGCTCTGGCAGATCCTGTCTAGTTGGCGGCTCTGGCAGATCCTGTCTGGTTGGCGGCTCTGGCAGATCCTGTCTGGTTGGCGGCTCTGGCAGATCCTGTCTGACGGGCGGCTCTAGCGGCTCCTGTCTGGTGGGCGGCTCTAGCGGCTCCTGTCTGGCGGGCGGCTCTGTAGGCTCATGGCAGACGGGCGGCTTTGCAGGCTCATGGCAGACGGGCGGCTTTGCAGGCTCATGGCAGACGGGCGGCTTTGCAGGCTCATGGCAGACGGATGGCTCAGACGGCGCTGGGGAGACGGATGGCTCAGATGGCGCTGGGGAGACGGATGGCTCAGATGGCGCTGGTGAGACGGATGACTCTGGCCGGATAAGGCGCACTGTAGACCTGGTGCGTGGTGCCGGAACTGGAGGCACCGGGCTAAGGACACGCACCTTCATACTAGTGCGGGGAGCAGGGACAGGGCACACTGTACTCTCAAAGCCCACTCTATACCTGGTGCGTAGTACCGGCACTGGTGACACCGGGCTGAGGACAAGCACATCAGGATTGGTAGGGGGAGAAGAAACAGTGTGTACAGGGCTCTGGAGACGCACAGGAGGCTTAGTGCGTGGTGCCGGAACTGGAGGCACCGAACTGGATACACGCACTACAGGGAGAGTGCGTGGAGGAGGAACTGGGCTCAGGAGACGCACTGGTAGCCTAGTGCGTAGTGTAGGCACTGTAGGTACTAGGCTGGGGCGGGGAGGTGGCGCCAGAAATACCGGACCGTGGAGGCGTACTGGCACTCTTGAGCATTGAGCCTGCCCAAGCTTACCTGGTTGAATGCTCCCGGTCGCCCGACCAGTGCGGGGAGGTGGAATAACCCGCACCAGCCTATGTAGGCGAACCGGGGAAACCATGCGTAAGGCAGGTGCCATGTATGCCGGCCCGAGGAGACGCACTGGAGACCAGACGCGTTGAGCCGGCCTCATGACACCTGGCTCAATACCCAATCTAGCCCTACCAGTGCGGGGAGGTGGAATAACCCGCACTGGACTATGCACTCGTACAGGAGACACCGTGCGCTCTACTGCGTAACACGCTCTCCACGGTAAGCCTGGGAAGTGGGCGCAGGTCTCCTACCTGCCCTTGGCCCAATACCTCTTAGCCCCCCCCCAATAAATTTTTGGGTGTTACTCACGGGCTTTTTAGGCTTCCGTGCCAGACGCGTTTCCTCATAACTCCGGTTCCTCTCTCCGGTAGCCTCTGCTCTCCTCAGTGCCTCCAGCTGTTCCCATGGGAGGCGATCCCTACCAGCCAGGATCTCCTCCCATGTGTAGCAACCTTTCCCGTCCAATATATCATCCCAAGTCCATTCCTCCTTCTTTTCCTGTCCCTTACTCCATTTACTCCGCTGCTTGGTTCTGGAGATTTGGTGGGTGATTCTGTAACGGCGGTCCTCCTCCTCTACATCTTCGGAAGAGGAGGAGTATTGAGGGAACCAAGGCGCAGCGAAGTTTGAACACATATTTATTTAACAAAAACAATAAACGATCGTGAAGCTAAATAAACGATGTGCACACACAGGCTACAAACGTTTAACATAGACACGAACTTGTATAAACTAACAAAATAACAAAACGGTGTAGACAGACCTATACGACGAACTTACATAAAACAACAAGAACGCACGAATAGGACAATTAGACTACACAAACCGAACAAACCGTAACAGTCCCATATGGTGCAAACAATTACACAGACACGGAAGACAATCACCCACAACGAACACTGTGACAACGCCTACCTAAATATGACTCTTAATTAGAGGAACGCCAAACACCTGCCTCTAATTAAGAGCCATACCAGGCAACCCAAAACCAACACAGAAACAGAAAACATAGAATGCCCACCCAACCTCACGTCCTGACCAACTAACACACATAACAAACTAACATAAATAGGTCAGGAACGTGACAGTGCGTCCCAAACGACACCCTGTTCCCTATACTGTATACTGTGACCAGAGCCCTATGAGCCCTCATCATCAGTAGTAAACTGTACTTAATAGGTTCAGATGACTGGTTGGTTCAGAATAGCTTCAGATGGCTGTTAGGTTCAGATGGCTGTTAGGTTCAGATGGCTGTTAGGTTCAGATGGCTGTTAGGTTCAGATGGCTGTTAGGTTCAAATGGCTGTTAGGTTCAGAATAGGTTCAGATGACTGTTAGGTTCAGAATAGGTTCAGATGACTGTTAGGTTCAGATGGCAGTTAGGTTCAGATGGCTGTTAGGTTCAGATGGCTGTTAGGTTCAGATGGCTGTTAGGTTCAGAATAGGTTCAGATGACTGTTAGGTTCAGAATAGGTTCAGATGACTGTTAGGTTCAGAATAGGTTCAGATGGCTGTTAGGTTCAGATGGCTGTTAGGTTCAGATGGCTGTTAGGTTCAGATGGCTGTTAGGTTCAGAATAGGTTCAGATGACTGTTAGGTTCAGAATAGGTTCAGATGGCTGTTAGGTTCAGAATAGGTTCAGATGGCTGTTAGGTTCAAAATAGGTTCAGATGGCTGTTAGGTTCAGAATAGGTTCAGATGGCTGTTAGGTTCAGAATAGGTTCAGATGGCTGTTAGGTTCAGAATAGGTTCAGATGGCTGTTAGGTTCAAAATAGGTTCAGATGGCTGTTAGGTTCAGAATAGGTTCAGATGGCTGTTAGGTTCAGAATAGGTTCAGATGGCTGTTAGGTTCAGAATAGGTTCAGATGGCTGTTAGGTTCAGAATAGGTTCAGATGGCTGTTAGGTTCAGAATAGGTTCAGATGGCTGTTTGGTTCAGAATAGCTTCAGATGGCTGTTCGGTTCAGAATAGGTTCAGATGTCTGTTAGATTCAGATGGCTGTTAGGTTCAGAATAGGTTCAGATGGCTGTTAGGTTCAGAATAGATTCAGATGGCTGTTAGGTTCAGAATAGGTTCAGATGGCTGTTAGGTTCAGAATAGGTTCAGATGGCTGTTAGGTTCAGAATAGGTTCAGATGGCTGTTTGGTTCAGAATAGCTTCAGATGGCTGTTAGGTTCAGAATAGGTTCAGATGGCTGTTAGGTTCAGAATAGGTTCAGATGGCTGTTAGGTTCAAAATAGGTTCAGATGGCTGTTAGGTTCAGAATAGGTTCAGATGGCTGTTAGGTTCAGAATAGGTTCAGATGGCTGTTAGGTTCAGAATAGGTTCAGATGGCTGTTAGGTTCAGAATAGGTTCAGATGGCTGTTAGGTTCAGAATAGGTTCAGATGGCTGTTTGGTTCAGAATAGGTTCAGATGGCTGTTCGGTTCAGAATAGGTTCAGATGTCTGTTAGATTCAGATGGCTGTTAGGTTCAGAATAGGTTCAGATGGCTGTTAGGTTCAGAATAGATTCAGATGGCTGTTAGGTTCAGAATAGGTTCAGATGGCTGTTAGGTTCAGAATAGGTTCAGATGGCTGTTAGGTTCAGAATAGGTTCAGATGGCTGTTTGGTTCAGAATAGCTTCAGATGGCTGTTAGGTTCAGAATAGGTTCAGATGGCTGTTAGGTTCAGAATAGGTTCAGATGGCTGTTAGGTTCAAAATAGGTTCAGATGGCTGTTAGGTTCAGAATAGGTTCAGATGGCTGTTAGGTTCAGAATAGGTTCAGATGGCTGTTAGGTTCAGAATAGGTTCAGATGGATCCTATGAGGGAAGTGGCTGGATCAAAAAGGTTAAAGGATGTGATTCAGAATGACCTTTTAAGGCGACATGTGAAATGGACCTGATGGTGTTGATTGACATATTTTTGTCATCATGAGTGAGTTGTGTTTTTACAGTAGATTAGATTTTTGATAGCAGTAGATATACACTACCGTTCAACAGTTTAAGAACACCTACCCAAACCAAATGTATCTCCCTTTAAAATTTGATTTTAAAGGGAGATAAAGTAACCGATGACTGAAAGTTTGGGAAAGTTCTGATTGGTTGAGATGCTTTGAAAGTAATGACGATGGAAGCAGCAAAGCAGTTGCCCCCAGAGCATTGACAAAACCTCTAGCATTTGAACTCACGTTAGCAGCTGGTGAGCATTCATGCTGTTTTCTGAAGGGCTGTACAACTCTGTCCAGATCTCTGTGACTGCTCTCTACACAGAACATGAATATGTTCTTAAATTTAAGGGGAATATAGAAACAACCAGTTGCTGAAGACAGGAAGATTGACGGTATGTAGAATCATAGAGATAGGTTAGTGGCATCGTCTGGTGTTTTGCATGTAGCCTACATAAGTGTTGATTTATTGGGGTTCCATTTCTTTTCCCTGTGTTTTCATTTCTAAATGTTTTACCAAAGGAAATAAATGAGTGTGATTTATTGTTGAAATTCAAAAAACGTTTGTACTATTTGTAAATAGGGTTTGATTATTGAGCTTTGAGATGCAGTCATACATTTACAGACATCAACATGTAGGCCAATACAACACACTGTTATACAAACACAACAATTCTAGGTCAGTGTTATTCCAAAATTAGCTGCAGTGTAAACAAGAAATCACTTAAATCTCAGAGAAGGTAGAGCTGCAATCCCATCAAACGCCGCCAGAGGACTCTTGAGTGATAAAGTGCACTTCGCTATAATAACCCCCGAAAGCCAACTATATACAGAAGCCTACAACCTTCCCTTGCAAGTGAGTCATATAATTCCCTACAGGCAAGCTGTCTGTAGAAATTCAAGAGTTCAAATTAAAACCCACATCTACAGATATTGCCAATCAGGGAGGAAGGCACGTGCGTCTGCATCACTCTTAAACGCCGTATTCTTTTAAAAGCTTGTAATAATAGGGCGCGGAGTCTACTAATTTATGTTTATTACACGACTTTTTTGAAGAAGATGCAGAAACATAATTGCAAGGTTCTCCGGTAGATGGCGAGGTGTGTATGGTTGGGTTGAGCTTTGGTTGGATTCTGAGAACGTGTGTTATCCCATCCATTCCATCAACACAGCCCTTACACAGGGACAGAGGAGGAGGAGAGTTGCTGTGTGACAGTAGAAAAGCATGGATGATGCTATCCTGAAGGGATCACAGAGATGCTGTCACTTGACTGGTTTGAAATGCGTTTGATCTTTATAAAAAGAAAACAGTATATTTTTTAACCAATCAATTCACGTAAGTAGAGACTGTTGATGTTTCTGTTTTGCAAAAAAATGTCAACTTCAAGTAGTCTTTCAAAAAGAACAGCAGTCTGGTAAAATCGAAAGATAAAAGGAAAATTCTTTCGGAAATGTCGCCTAGTGTAAACTAATCATAATTTATCCATGAGGACCAGAAGATGCTCGAATTTCTCTACCGCCCGGGTGCATTTTCCGTGGTCGTGGACCCTCTTCAAGTGCGATCAGCGGGGGTCGCTTCCCTTTCCGTCGCTCTTATGTAATTGATCGATGAATTAGACGAATGTTTCAAGCCAAGGTTTATTTTTTTATCGGAAGACATCAACCACCAGCGTGATACAGCCGGGGCTGCACGGACAATGTGTAGCAGATATTCTATCATAAACAAGACGTGTGTTTACGATGATGGGACCGCGGACACCGACAGAGCCAGGTAAGAACAGAAAACAGTATTGGCTTCTTAACTAACGCCGAGTGCAGTGAAATTGACCGAGAGTCAAACATCTGTAGCCTATTTGGGAGAAATTTGGACTCGAGTCACGTGACTTGGACTCGAGTACGAGTCGCACATTTTGCGACTTGAGACTTGGCAAAAAGAAAAAACACTTGTCACTCGACTTCGACCTAACCATCTATGACTCGTGACCTAACTTGGACATGAGCTGTACGACTCTAGAGACCCGATTTGTCACCTCACGCACAATGTAAGCCTATCTGTCCTTTATATCAGAGTACTGGAGGTTCTGTGTGTTCTGTTCTGTGTCTCGACCAAACAGATTCACAGAAATCAGAGGTTGCGCAGGCCGGGCACAAAGCACGTCTTCTAGCAAAGCGCTCGCCGCTCCACTCTCCTCCAGTATTTATTTAGCAAACGTAATAACACATCACTCCCGACATACTCAAGCAAGAACTCTTCACATAAATGTGGCAGCAGCCTACACCTAAACTGTATGAGAAGAAAACGAGACGATTTCCCAGTCTGATCAACTAGGCAACTGATAACAACTACAGCCAATGCGCCCTGTCCCTTGCCCTCTGGTCAGGGTAAAGGAAGTGGTGATGTTATGTAGCCTATTTATAGCAAGGGATGGGTAGGTTACATTCTATATGTAATCCGTTAGAGTTAGTAGTCACCTGTTCAAAATTGTAATAAGTAACGTAACTTTTGGATTGACCAAACTCAATAAAGTAATCTGATTACATTCTGTTACTGTTAGATTACTTTCCCGTTAAGAGGCATTAGAAGAAGAAAAAAATGTATGTTACCAATTGAATGACATCTATTGCAGGATAAATCAATATTCAAGTTTACATAGCTGGCCATATGTGGATGTTAAATTTTACTTTATTGGTTGGTTATGTAGACTTTTTTTTATTTTTTATTTTTTTATTTAACCAGGCAAATCAGTTAACAACAAATTCTTATTTACAACGACGGCCTATGAACAATGGGTTAACTGCCTTGTTCAGGGGCAGAATGACAGATGTTTACCTTGTCAGCTCGGGGATTCGATCTAGCAACCTTTCGGTTACTAGCCCAACGCTCTAACCAATAGGCTACTTGCAGCCCCAAACCCATCGCGTTCTATTACATGGATTAGAAGGCTACCTTCTGCCTTCTAAGCCATCGCTTTTTTATTACATATAATAATATAATACTTTTTTCCCCAAACATCCTTTCTGAATTTTAAAGTTGTCCTCGAAGTAATCATCTAGTTTTTTAAAGTATCTGTAATCTGATTACAATATTTTATCTGAAAACGTAACAGATTGTCCAATTGCAGTGGTTGTGTCTGTGTAAAGGTTTGGGCTCCTGAGTTTTTCCAGTTTCTTTAAAACCATGTGACCTGTTTAGAAAATATTTGTATATCAGGTGGCAGGTAGGCTAGTGGTTAAGAGTTGGGCCATTAACTGAAAGGTCAATGGTTTGAATCCCGAGCCGAACATAACAGAATGAACATTGTGACTTCATTCAATGAAAAAAGTGTTAAACAAATCAAAATATATTTTATATTTGAGATTCTGCAAAGTAGCCACCCTTTGACTTGATGACAACTTTGCACACTCTTGGCATTCTCTCAACCAGCTTCATTAGGTAGTCACCTGGAATGCATTTCAATTAACAGGTGTGCCTTGTTAAAAGTTATTTTGTGGAATTCCTTTCCTTCTTAATGCGTGTGTGTCAATTAGTTGTGTTGTGACAAGTTAGGGGTGGTATACAGAAGATAGCCCTATTTGGTAAAAGACCAAGTCCATATTATGGCAAGAACAGCTAAAATAAGCAAAGAGAAACAACAGTCCATCATTACTTTATGATATGAAGGTCAGTCAATCCGGAACATTTCAAGAACTTTCAAAGTTTCTTCAAGTGCAGTTGCAAAAACCATCAAGCGCAATGATGAAACTGTCTCTCATGAGGACCACCACAGGAAAGGAAGACCCAGAGTTACCTCTGCTGCAGAGGATACGTTCATTAGAGTAAACTGCACCTCAGATTTCAGCCCAAATAAATGCTTCACAGAGTTTCACAAGCTTCACAAGTAACAGACACATCTCAACAGCAACTGTTCAGAAGAGACTGTGTGAATCAGGCCTTCATGGTTGAATTGCTGCAAAGAAACCACCACTAAAGGACACCAGTAAGAAGAAGAGACTTTCTTGGGCCAAGGAACACGTGCAATGGACATTAGACCGGTGGAAATCTGTCTGATTTGGTCTGATGAGTCCAAATTGGAGATTTTTGGTTCCAACCGCTGTGTCTTTGTGAGACGCAGAGTAGGTGAACGGATGATCTCCGCATGTGTGGTTCCCACCGTGAAGCATGGAGGAGGTGGTGTGTTTTTTTTTTTGCTGGTGACACTGTCTGTGATTTATTTAAGGCACACTTAACCAGCATGGCTATCATAGCATTCTGCAGCAATACGCCATCCCATCTGGTTTGGGCTTAGTGGGACTATCACTTGTTTTTCAACAGGACAATGACCAAACACACCTCCAGGCTGTGTAAGGGCCATTTGACCAAGGAGAGTGATTGAGTGATGCATCAGATGACCTGGCCTCCACAATCACCCGACCCTCAACACAATTGAGATGGTTTGGGATGAGTTAACACTATTTTGGTTACTATATGATTTCATAGATTTTATTTCATAGTTTTGATGTCTTCACTATTATTCTACAATGTAGAAAATAGTAAAAATAAAGAAAAACCCTTGAATGAGTAGGTGTGTCCAAACTTTTGACTGGTACTGCATTATGCGTGTTTGTGTGTCACTGTGTGTGTGTGTGTGTGTGTGTGTGTGTGTGTGTGTGTGTGTGTGTGTGTGTGTGTGTGTGTGTGTGTGTGTGTGTGTGTGTGTGTGTGTGTGTGTGTGTGTGTGTGTGTGTGTGTGTGTCACTGTATGTATCATTATGTGTGTGTGTGTGTGTGTGTGTGTGTGTGTGTGTGTGTGTGTGTGTGTGTGTGTGTGTGTGTGTGTGTGTGTGTGTGTGTGTGTGTGTGTGTGTGTGTGTGTGTGTGTGTGTGTGTGTGTGTGTGTGTGTGTGTGTGTTAATACGATTTCATAAGTAAGGGATTAATGGGTGGTGGGGGGGTGAAGTCCTCATTGCTCTGGTCTGTCGTCGTCTATCTGTTTTGTTCACCCACAAACACACAACCTCCCATCCCCTCCGGTCCATTCAAGGTTTACGTTTTTAATGTCACATGCACAAGTACAGAAATGCCTTTCTTGCAAGCTCTAAACCCAGCAATGCAGTAATCAATAACAATGTAATACTAAAAATAGCAAGGTAGAACAAAAACACACAAGAGTTAAAAATCTGAAATAAGAAGAACACGATAAAGTAAGGAAGCACACTATATACAGTGTCAGTTCCACTACCATATTTACAATGTGCAGGGATACTGGATCGATAGAGGTAGATATATATAGGGGTAAGGTGACTAGGCATTAGCATATATGATAAACAGAGTAGTATGTGAGTGTATAAACAGAGTAGCAGCAGTTTGTATGTGAGTGTATAAACAGAGTAGCAGCAGTTTGTATGTGAGTGTATAAACAGAGTAGCAGCAGTTTGTATGTGAGTGTATAAACAGAGTAGCAGCAGTTTGTATGTGAGTGTATAAACAGAGTAGCAGCAGTTTGTATGTGAGTGTATAAACAGAGTAGCAGCAGTTTGTATGTGATAGTATAAACAGAGTAGCAGCAGTTTGTATGTGAGTGTATGAACAGAGTAGCAGCAGTTTGTATGTGATAGTATAAACAGAGTAGCAGCAGTTTGTATGTGAGTGTATAAACAGAGTAGCAGCAGTTTGTATGTGAGTGTATAAACAGAGTAGCAGCAGTTTGTATGTGAGTGTATAAACAGAGTAGCAGCAGTTTGTATGTGAGTGTATAAACAGAGTAGCAGCAGTTTGTATGTGATAGTATAAACAGAGTAGCAGCAGTTTGTATGTGAGTGTATGAACAGAGTAGCAGCAGTTTGTATGTGATAGTATAAACAGAGTAGCAGCAGTTTGTATGTGAGTGTATAAACAGAGTAGCAGCAGTTTGTATGTGAGTGTATAAACAGAGTAGCAGCAGCTTGTATGTGAGTGTATAAACAGAGTAGCAGCAGTTTGTATGTGAGTGTATAAACAGAGTAGCAGCAGTTTGTATGTGAGTGTATAAACAGAGTAGCAGCAGTTTGTATGTGAGTGTATAAACAGAGTAGCAGCAGTTTGTATGTGAGTGTGTAAACAGAGTAGCAGCAGTTTGTATGTGTGTATGTGTCGAGAGTCAGTATAAATGTATGTGCATTTGTGTGAGTGAGCAGATGATGCAGTGAGTGTTGGTGTGTGTGTTGGAGTATCAGTGTGTGTAGTGTGTAGGGCCCTGTGAGTGTGCATAGAGGCAGTGTAAAAATAACAATGGCATACAAAGGTCACTGGCCCTCTCACATCATCTCACCACACTCTCCTCCCTCTAGACAGGAGGCTTCTCGGGGTTTGTCCTCTGGGCTGCTAATCAGAGTCTCGCTCTCTCTCTCTCTCCCTCCCTTTTCAATTTCAATTTAAGGGCTTTATTGGCATGGGAAACATATGTTTATTTTGCCAAAGCAAGTGACATAGATAATAAACAAAAGTGAAATAAACAATAAAACATTTACAGTAAACATTACACTCACAAAAGTTCCAAAGGAATAGAGACATTTCAAATGTCATATTATGTATATATACAGTGTTGTAATGATGTGCAAATAGTTTAAGTACAAAAGGGAAAATAGATAAGCATAAATATGGGTTGTATTTACAATGGTGTTTGTTCTTCACCGGTTGCCATTTCTTGTGGCAACAGGTCACAAATCTTGCTAATGTGATGGTGTGATCTGAGGGAAATATGTGTCTCTAATATGGTCATATATTTGGCAGGAGGTTAGGAAATGCAGCTCAGTTTCCACCTCATTTTGTGGGCAGTGTGCATATAGCCTGTCTTCTCTTGAGAGCCAGGTCTGCCTCTCTCAATAGCAAAGCTATGCTCACTGAGTCTGTTCATAGTCAAAGCATTCATTAAGTCTGGGTCAGTCACTGTGGTCAGGCATTCTGCCATTGTGTACTCTCTGTTTAGGGCCAAATAACATTCTAGTTTGCTCAGTTTTTGTTGTTGTTAATTCAAGTAATTCTCTTTTTGTTTTCTCATGATTTGGTTGGGTCTAATTGTGTTGCTGTCCTGCGGCTCTGTGGGGTGTGTTTGTGTTTGTGAACAGAGCCCCAGGACCAGCTTGCTTAGGGGATTCTTCTCCAAGTTAATCTCTCTGTAGGTGATGGAGTTTTTATGGAAGTGTCACGCCCTGACCATAGAGAGCTGTTTATTCTCTGTGTTGGTTAGGGCGTGACAGTGACTAGGGTGGGTTATCTAGGTGATTAATTATCATATTTAGGCAGCAATTTCCCCATTGTGCTTTGTGGGATCTTGTCTAGGTATAGTTGCCTGTGAGCACTACATGAGCTTCACGTTTCATTTTGCGCTTTATTGTTTTCTTTGAGTTTCACTACCTAATAAAGAGGATGGAACCATACCACGCTGCATCTTGGTCCACTCATTATAACGAGCGTGACAGGAAGGTTTGGGAATCGGTTCCTTTTAGGTGGTTGTAGAATTTAATGTCTCTTTTCTGCATTTTGATAATTAGTAAGTATCGGCCTAATTCGTCTCTGCATGCATTATTTGTTTTACATAGTACACAGGATATTTGGTGTTTTTTGGTTGGTGAACAGACCCCAGACCTTACACCCATAAAGGGCAATGGGTTCTATAACTGATGACATTTTTTTTGCCAGATCCTATGTCGAATTTTATGTTTCTTTTGATGGCGTAGAAGGCCGTTCTTGCCTTGTCTCTCAGATCGTTCACAGCTTTGTGGAAGTTACCTGTGGCACTGATGTTTAGGCCGAGGTATGTATAGTTTTGTGTGTGCTCTAGGGCAACGGTGTGTAGATGGAATTTGTATTTGTGGTCCTGGCAACTGGACCTTTTTTGGAACACCATTCCTTTTGACTTACTGAGAATGACTGTGAGGGCCCAGGCAGGTCTGACAGAATCTGTGCAGAAGATCTAGTTGCTGCTGTAGGCCCTCCTTGGTTGGTGACAGAAGCACCAGATCATCAGCAAACAGTAGACATTTGACTTCAGATTCTAGTAGGGTGAAGCCGGGTGCTGCAGATGTTTCTAGTGCCCTCGCCAATACGTTGATAGACAGTTTATTCGGAAAGTATTCAGACCCCTTGACTTTTTCCACATTTTGTTATGTTACAGCCTTATCCTGAAAATGATTAAATTGTTTTTTTCTCTCATCAATCTACACACAATATCCCATAATGACAAAGCAAAAACAGGTTTTTAGAATTTTTTGCAAATGTATTTAAAATAAAAACTGAATTATGACATTAGCATAAGTATTCAGACCCTTTACTCAGTACTTTGTTGAAGCACATTTGGCAGCGATTACATCATTGAGTCTTCTTGGGTATGACACTACAAGCTGGCAAACCTGTATTTGGGGAGTATCTCCCTTTCTTTTTTGCAGATCCTCTCAAGTTCTGTCAGCTTGGATGGGGAGCGTCGCTGCACAGCTATTTTCAGGTCTCTCCAAATATGTTTGATCGGGTTCAAATCCGGGCTTTGGCTGGGCCACTCAAGGACATTCAGAGACTTGTCCCAAATCCACTCTTACGTTGTCTTGGCTGTGTGCTTAGGGTCGTTGTCCTGTTGGAAGGTGAACCTTCGCCCCAGTCTGAGGTCTTGAGTGCTCTGGAGCAGGTTTTCATCAAGGATCTCTCTGTACTTTGCTCCGCTTATCGTTCCCATCGATCCTGACGAGTCTCCCAGTCCCAGTCACTGAAAAACATCCCGACAGCATGACGCTGCCACCACCATGCTTCACCGTAGGGATGGTGCAAAGTTTCCTCCAGATGTGACACTTGGCATTCAGGCCAAAGAGTTCAATCTGGATATCATCAGACCAGATAATCTTGTTTCTCATGGTCTGAGAGTCCTTTAGGAACCCTGAAGCTCTGTCAGAGTGATCATCTGGTTCTTGGTCACCTCCCTGACCAAGGCCCTTCTCAGTTTGCTCTTCGGGGCTAGGAAGAGTCTTGGTGGTTCCAAACTTCTTCCATTTAAGAATGATGAAGGGACCTTCAATGTTGCAAAAAAAATGTTGGTACTGTTCCCCAGATCTGTGCCTCGACACAATCCTGTCTCGGAGCTCTACCGACAAATACTTTGACCACATGGCTTGAGTTTTGCTCTGACATGCACGGTCAACTGTGGGACCTTAAATAGATAGGTGTGTGCCCTTCCAAATCATGTCAAGTCAATTAAATTTACCACAGGTGGAAAAATCTCAAGGATGATCAATGGAAACAGGATGCACCTGAGCTCAATTTCGAGTCTCATAGCAAAGGGTCTGAATACTTATGTAAATAAGGTTTGAAAAAGACACGGGACAACACGCGGACGAAGCCCAAAACAAACCCATATATAAAATACACAGGGATGTAACCCAAACAAAAGAGTGAGGTCTAAACCTCTTAATATTACATGGGACGAGACCCATCATAACACTACACGGGACGAGACCCGAAATAACGAGTGCACAATACACGTAGCACGAAAGCCAAAACAATAAAGCACAGGTACTCACAAGACCACCTGACATGGGAACAATAACCGACAAGCACAATGGGGAACAGAGGGCACATATATAACATACTAATCAGGGGGAATGGGAACCAGGTGTGTGTAATGAGACAAGGCAGTCCGGGGTTGGTGGTAATGAATCCAGTTCAGTGACACCTAGAAAGCCGGTGAAATTGGTGCATAGACTTGGTGCATGGAATGAGCAGCAGTACTGAGGGACTCTGTGTCATTATGGGGTATTGTGTGTAGATTGATGAGAAATATATATAATTTAATCCACTGTAGGGATCTGGGTCTGAATACTTTCCGAATGTACAGTATATGTTGAAGAGGGTGGGGCTCAAGCTGCATCCCTGTCTCAACCCACGTCCCTGTGAAACATGTTTTTTTAACCGCACACCTGTTTGTGTAAATGGATTTTATAATGTTGCTACTGTCCTTGTCTGTTCATAAGGCTAGAACTGAGATGGGAAAAACATTTTTTTCACATTATTCCCCTTCATCCTGGAACATGCTTCAGAAGATTTTAAAGTTAGGGGAGTTTGTGTTTTTGCCTGTTTTTAAGACTCTGATTGACAACACTGTTTGGGATCTCTGCAGTTGTTTCTAATCTTCAATTGTATCTTTAACTTGTGCCACTTGGTCTTTTGTGTGTATTCTGTATTTTTCTGTAATGTTTTATGGACACACTGCTATTTCCTTGTTTTGACTTCTTGCCATGTCACCCTCGCAAAAGAGGTTTTTAACCTCAATGGGTTTTACTTGGTTATATAAAAACAATTTTAAAATGTTGTGTGTTTTCCCCCAACACCACTTTTCATCAATTTTTACAGCAGTTTGTTTAGCAGTTTACAGCAATTTTGCCTCATGCCAAATTGAGTCAAAATCTATATATTTTTTATCAACAAATCTTGAGAAGACTTTGCCTTTGTTTTGGTTTGTTGTCAATTAGGGTGTACAGGGTGAATACGTGGTCTGTCATACGGTAATTTGGTAAAAAGCCAATTTGACATTTGCTCAGTACATTTGTTTTCACTGAGTAAATGTAGAAGTCTGCTGTTGATGATACTGCTCCCTCTCCCTCTCCCTCTCTCTCTCTCTCTCTCTCTCTCTCTCTCTCTCTCTCTCTCTCTCTCTCTCTCTGTTATGAGCCCATTCCAGCCTGCCCATTCTCTCATGATGACCGGGCTGAACCATATAGTCATTACCCACTTGTGTGCATTGGAGAGCTCCCTATGTACTTAATGTACTGTATGAGAGCTCCCTATGTACTTAATGTACTGTATGAGAGCTCCCTATGTACTTAATGTACTGTATGAGAGCTCCCTATGTACTTAATGTACTGTATGAGAGCTCCCTATGTACTTAATGTACTGTGTGAGAGCTCCCTATGTACTTAATGTACTGTATGAGAGCTCCCTATGTACTTAATGTACTGTATGAGAGCTCCCTATGTACTTAATGTACTGTATGAGAGCTCCCTATGTACTTAATGTACTGTATGAGCGCTCCCTATGTACTTAATGTACTGTATGAGAGCTCCCTATGTACTTAATGTACTGTATGAGCGCTCCCTATGTACTTAATGTACTGTATGAGAGCTCCCTATGTACTTAATGTACTGTATGAGAGCTCCCTATGTACTTAATGTACTGTATGAGAGCTCCCTATGTACTTAATGTACTGTATGAGAGCTCCAGATAAGGAGTTGGGACGTTGAGCATGGTACAAAGATTAACCCTAAAAGCACCAACATATTTCGACCACTAAAAGCACAAAAACTGGTATTTCTCCCCCCCCCCCCCCCCCCCCCAAAACTGGAAATGATGGCAAAAAGACACTTTCTGTTACACAGTAACACTTTTTAATTTTATTAATATTTTGTAACACAAGTAAATGATTTTAATTTCCAAAAATAGGCATATTTTAGACACATTAGAACATTTTCACCTAATTTAAACCTCATTCTATGTTTAAAAATATACTTTATGTATGTTTTTCATGTTTTGAACGATTATTTTATGTTTTTGTGATATTCAGAGGCTGAAATTGGCGATTGAGCTAATCTGACATACCAGTATTAACAAAAATAGCCTCTTCTATGCTATGGTGATATGTTATATAGGCTACAGTATATGGGCACTGGTGCCATCAGTCTTTTAACTTTAACTTTGGAATGCCAAGGGCTATCAACTCAACTTGTTATAGAGACAATATGTAAATATATATTTATATTTTTTGAGTTATTTTTGAGTTATAGTGGCTGCCACGCCCCCCAGGGGCCAAATTTGCAGTGGCTCCATATCTATATATGTTCAGAGTAAATACTGTACATCTATCTACCTCTGTGCCAACATTTATGCTTTGGGTCCACTACTATTGAGTCCACATTTTCAGCACACCACTAGTATACAAAAGAGAGATTACTTTTCTTTCCTCCATATTAACACAGAAATCATTGTGTTTTTATGACGGTAAGTTAATTAGTTGCTTGATAAAGTCTGTAGATTTCTGAAGGATCAAACAAAGGGTTTAGAAATGATGAGCTTTTTTTTTGGAGTGAAGCATTCGTCACACACAAGATCGGCAGATAACCCATTTGAGTCCCATATTGTCCACTTAGTGGTATGAGAAAAGTTGTTTGGAGAGCAAATCGTGTGGAGAGAGAGAGAGAGAGAGAGAGAGAGAGAGAGAGAGAGAGAGAGAGAGAGAGAGAGAGAGAGAGAGAGAGAGAGAGAGAGAGAGAGAGAGAGAGAGAGAAGAGAGAGAGAGAGAGAGAGAGAGAGAGAGAGAGAGAGAGAGAGAGAGAGAGAGAGAGAGAAGAGACGAGAAGAGAGAGAGAGAGAGAGAGAAGAGAGAGAGAGACAGAGAGAAGAGAGAGACAGAGAGAGAGAGAGAGAGAGAGAGAGAGAGAGAGAGACAGAGAGAGAGAGAGAGAGACAGAGAGGAGAGAGAGAGAGAGAGAGAGAGAGAGAGAGAGAGAGAGAGAGAGAGAGAGAGAGGTTGTCTCACAAATACTTCATCGTGATAAACCATGGCTATTAGTGATGAATCACAGGCACTTCCTAGTCGGTAAAGCTGAGTGCTCACTCTGCTCGTCTCAAAGCACCGATGGCAGCAGCGAGTTTTCAGTGGACGATGTAGTCAGAAAGAGTTGACCCCTCGCTGTATTACATTGTGGCTATACTGTGTTAAAGGGGCACTCTAGGATTGGTACATACATTTTTGACGTTTATATTAATTATATATATTTGTTGATTCTTGAATAATATACAGATTGAACTCAGAGTATAAGCAGAGGTGTGATAGAGAAGATAATTGTTTTGTCTTAGCCCATCACAAGCCATGAATGAGACATTCACACATTCTGTTAGACTGAGTGTTTTTACTGCAAATCAGAGAGGCACTTTACTGCTTGTTGATTATCAAAGGCTCCACGTAACACATTGCTTAAATTTAAAACAGTGATATTCAGAATTTTTCAGAAGGTACCCCATTTTTTTCCCAAAGAATTTCTTGCGATCCCGCCCCACCCCAAATGTAATGACACAACCTTAAAATCGGTACATTTTGATTTGACATCATCAAATAACTTTCAGTTTATTGCATTTTCATCTCTTATCAAAAATGAAAAGAAACCAATAAATACATTTAGTCAATAAAATTGTATTTTTCAAATTATCTTTCTCAAAAAATGTATTCCATACTCTTAAATATATATATATTTCTTTACTTTTTGGCGACCCTACTGCTATTTCCATTGCGACCCTGACTTTGAATACCACTGATCTAAAACATTACTTTGACTTTTCATGAAACTGTGTTATAGTGAGACATAAGCCATCCAGAGGGTTTGTCCCAGCTCGTCTTAGCCATCAGCCGCATGTTGGAGTAATCTTTAAAGAAGGAAAGTAAAAGAAGAGCTAACTTCAGAGGGATTGGTTTGCCTCAGCAGCAGCACAGAGTTAAGCTGATATGTATGCTGTGTGTGTTATCGTGTTACACACTGTATACCCCTCACCTTGTAGATTTATTATTCATGTTGAACTCTCTTTTCCTCTCTTTTCCTCCCTCTCTCTCTTTCTCTCTTTCTCTCTCTCAAATTTTCCTAAATCCCTCACCAAGACGCGACCATGAGCCCACTGCGTAGATCCTCGAGTTCCCATGGTGACAGGTAATGTTTCTTGTCAACGTGACAAGGACTGACATGAAAATAGTGTGTGTGTTTGTTTGTTTGTTTGTTCTTCTACTCAAACACTCCACCAGTATCAATACAGCAGCCATAATGAAACGGTCCCAGAGTGATCCTGAATAATTGAAACCTGTTTATCTTCATTTGACTATTTTTAATGGTGTATTCAGTGGACTGCTCTGACCAATACCACCGTTCTGTACAGAACATTTATTAAACCTTGCCTCCCAAATGACACCCTATTCTCTATGTTGTGCACTAATTTTGACCAGAGGGCTGTGCTCAAAAGTAGTGCACTACTGTAGCTATATACACATGCTGTATCTTAATTTGATCATTCTGTTGTTGCAGGAATTTTCTTGCTCAGCAGGAAATGCCAACTTGTTTCGTACTCAAGGTTCAAAAAGGCTTCTAAAGTTAGTAATTTCCACTTTCAAATATTTGCCCTAACGTAAAATGTAGTGTGACCTACAAAAAATGTCCATTCATTATGAGCTACATTCCAATTCATATTTTCTGTTGCTGCAGGATTATTTTCATGCTGTGTTTTCAAACTTTCTCAAATGAAGATACGGCGTCTGTGTGAAATAGGGTGCCATTTTGGGATGCAGGCTATATATGTTCAGCTAGGGAAATGGTCTGTGTTCTCTAGGGGGTTTAATGCATCATGAATACATCATTTTATTTTATTTATTTCACCTTTATTTAACCAGGTAGGCAAATTGAGAACACGTTCTCATTTACAATTGCGACCTGGCCAAGATAAAGCAAAGCAGTTCGACACATACAACAACACATAGTTACACATGGAGTAAAACAAACATACAGTCAATAATACAGTGAAAATAAGTCTATATACAATATGAGCAAGTGAGGTGAGATAAGGGAGGTGAAGGCAAACAAAATATATATATAAATAAATAAAAAAATATATAAAAAGGCCATGGTGGCGAAGTAAATACAATATAGCAAGTAAAAAAAATAACACTGGAATGGTTGGTTTGCAGTGGAAGAAGGTGCAAAGTAGAGATAGAAATAATGGGGTGCAAAGGAGCAAAATAAATAAATACAGTAGGTAAAGAGGTAGTTGTTTGGGCTAAATTATAGATGGGCTATGTACAGGTGCAGTAATCTATGAGCTGCTCTGACAGCTGGTGCTTAAAGCTAGTGAGGGAGATAAGTGTTTCCAGTTTCAGAGATTTTTGTAGTTCGTTCCAGTCATTGGCAGCAGAGAACTGGAAGGAGAGGCGGCCAAAGGAAGAATTGGTTTTGGGGGTGACCAGAGAGATATACCTGCTGGAGCGCGTGCTACGGGTGGGCGTTGCAATGGTGACCAGCGAGCTGAGATAAGGGGGGACTTTACCTAGCAGGGTCTTGTAGATGACCTGGAGCCAGTGGGTTTGGCGACGAGTGTGAAGCGAGGGCCAGCCAACGAGAGCGTACAGGTCGCAGTGGTGGGTAGTATATGGGGCTTTGGTGACAAAACGGATGGCACTGTGATAGACTGCATCCAATTTATTGAGTAGGGTTTTGGAGGCTATTTTGTAAATGACATCACCGAAGTCGAGGATTGGTAGGATGGTCAGTTTTACAAGGGTATGTTTGGCAGCATGAGTGAAGGATGCTTTGTTGCGGAATAGGAAGCCGATTCTAGATTTAACTTTGGATTGGAGATGCTTGATGTGAGTCTGGAAGGAGAGTTTACAGTCTAACCAGACACCTAGGTATTTGTAGTTGTCCACATATTCTAAGTCAGAGCCGTCCAGAGTAGTGATGCTGGACAGGCGGGCAGGTGCAGGCAGCGATCGGTTGAAGAGCATGCATTTAGTTTTACTTGTATTTAAGAGCAATTGGAGGCCACGGAAGGAGAGTTGTATGGCATTGAAGCTCGCCTGGAGGGTTGTTAACACAGTGTCAAGAGAAGGGCCAGAAGTATACAGAATAGTGTCGTCTGCGTAGAGGTGGATCAGAGACTCACCAGCAGCAAGAGCGACATCATTGATGTATACAGAGAAGAGAGTCGGTCCAAGAATTGAACCCTGTGGCACCCCCATAGAGACTGCCAGAGGTCCGGACAACAGACCCTCCGATTTGACACACTGAACTCGATCAGAGAAGTAGTTGGTGAACCAGGCGAGGCAATCATTAGAGAAACCAAGGCTGTCGAGTCTGCTGATGAGGATGTGGTGATTGACAGAGTCAAAAGCCTTGGCCAGGTCAATGAATATGGCTGCACAGTACTGTTTCCTATCGATAGCGGTTAAGATATCGTTTATGACCTTGAGCGTGGCTGAGGTGCACCCATGACCAGCTCTGAAACCAGATTGCATAGCGGAGAAGGTATGGTGGGATTCAAGATGGTCGGTAATCTGTTTGTTGACTTGGCTTTCGAAGACCTTAGAAAGGCAGGGTAGGATAGATATAGGTCTGTAGCAGTTTGGGTCTAGAGTGTCTCCCCCTTTGAAGAGGGGGATAACCGCAGCTGCTTTCCAATCTTTGGGAATCTCAGACGACACGAAAGAGAGGTTGAAAAGGCTGGTAATAGGGGTGGCAACAATTTCAGCAGATAGTTTTAGAAAGAAAGGGTCCAGATTATCTAGCCCGGCTGATTTGTAAGGGTCCAGATTTTGCAGCTCTTTCAGAACATCAGCTGACTGTATTTGGGAGAAAGAGAAATGGGGAAGGCTTGGACGAGTAGCAGAGGGGAGGGCAGTGCTGTTGACCGGGGTAGGGGTAGCCAGGTGGAAATCATGGCCAGCCGTAGAAAAATGCTTATTGAAATCATGTATTGTCGCTGTGGAAATCGTCCTCAGACATCAAATTTCACATAATCAAAATGTGCAGACTTTGTGGCGTAGTTATTTAATACGGAGAGAAACCTTTCCATTTTAACTGGATCCAAATTGCTTAGGATAATCTTACCATTCAATTACTGTATAAATTGATGGATTTAACATTTTCCCTCTCCAACAGGTCTGTTTCTAAAAATCCCATCTATTGCTATTTGTACAACTCTGTTTTGATCACTTTAAACACTTGTCACAATCGTCTTGACGTGGAAGAGAGGACCAAAACGCAGCGTGTGAAAAATACATTCTTTTTAATTATAACGACGAAACAAAAACAACAAACTGACGATCGTGAAGCTATTTAAACAAATCGTGCTGACACTAAACACTACACAATGACATAGAAAATTACCCACAACAGCCCAATGCCTATGGCTGCCTTAAATATGGCTCCCAATCAGAGACAAATGAATGACAGCTGTCTCTGATTGAGAACCATTCAGGCAACCATAGACATACCTAGAAACCTACACTCAACACTAACCCATACACTCTAAGCAAAACCCCCTAGACACTGCAACCACCCAAGACAAGACAAAAACACAAACATCCCCCCTGTCACACCCTGACCTAACCAAAATATTACAGAAAATAAAGATAACTAAGGCCAGGGCGTGACAACACTCAAACACACACGCATGCATGCACACATACAAACACACACATACTCTTGCATCGACCCAGATATTAACAGATCCCTTGATAAAAATGTAATTTCCTTCTCTGCTTGCTTGTCATTCCTTTCCCTTTCATTGCAATGGAACGTTACAGAATAAGAGGAGATAAAGTACATGGATGTGCTTGTTAAACCTTGCTGTCAAACATTGAGACATATCATAGTTGTACCTCTGTGCTGTCAACAACTCAAAACGTATCATATCCCACTGTGAGACTATATTCTAACCTCCTCAGTGCTCTGTCAGCAACTCAAACGTATCATATCCCACTGTGAGACTATATTCTAACCTCCTCAGTGCTCTGTCAGCAACTCAAACGTATCATATCCCACTGTGAGACTATATTCTAACCTCCTCAGTGCTCTGTCAGCAACTCAGTATGTCAGTGTCAGAGATCATATCAAAAGCTGCTTGCCAGCAATCAGAGATCGTGTCTTAAGTCATCCAACCCTACATATTTTTTTAAACAGTATGTCTTTCTTAGATTTCTTATACAGTATGTCTTTCTTAGATTTCTTATACAGTATGCCTTTCTTAGATTTCTTATACAGTATGTCTTTCTTAGATTTCTTATACAGTATGTCTTTCTTAGATTTCTTATACAGTATGTCTTAGATTTCTTATACAGTATGTCTTTCTTAGATTTCTTATACAGTATGTCTTTCTTAGATTTCTTATACAGTATTCCTTTCTTATATTTCTTTGTATATTGTCAGGTCTGACTCCACGGAGACCCTCCAGAAGAACAACAGCAGCAACAGTGGAGTTATTCTGGACATCTCAGCCCTCAAGTTGGAGGTGGACTCTGAGGTCCCTCCTCTACCTCCCCGCTACCGCTTCAGGGACCTGCTGCTGGGGGACCAGTCCTTTCAGAACGACGACAGGTAATGGTAATACACCTGCAAAGATAATATACCTGTAAAGATTATGTAATACACCTGTAAAGATAATATAATACACCTGTAATATAATACACCTGTAAAGATTATGTAATACACCTGTAAAGATAATATAATACACCTGTTATATAATACACCTGTAAAGAGGATATAATACACCTGTAAAGATTATACAATACACCTGTAAAGATGATATAATGCACCTGTAAAGATTATACAATACACCTGTAATGATTATATAATACACCTGTAAAGATTAACAACACACCTGTAAAGATTTACAATACATCCGTGAAGATGATATAATACACCTGTAAAAATGATATAATCACCTGTAAAGATGCTATAATGCACCTGTAAAGATTATACAATATACCTGTAAAGATGCTATAATACATCTGGAAAGATTATATAATATAGCTGTAAAGATTATATAATACTGCCCAGGGGCACTCATTTACACTGCTGCAAGGGCCCCCATTTACACTGCTGCAAGGGCCCCGGTTGCACTGTGTGTGTGTGTGTGTGTGTGCGTGTGCGTGTGCGTGTGTGTGCGTGTGCGTGTGTGTGTGTGTGTGCATGTATGAGTGTTGCATGGGTGGACTGTGTGTACGGTAGTTTTTCTTCTTTGCAATTAATTGATCAGAATTAGGGATGTGGCGGTCATGAAATTTTGTCAGCCGGTGATTGTCATGCAAACAGCCAGTCTCACGGTAATTTACTGTTAATTAACATAAACATGTTTAGCATCTCCTGGCTTCCACGCATAGCATACCATAAATTACCGTGAGACTGGCTGTTTGCATGACAATCACCGGTGCAGACCTTTGGAACATCTACATTTTAAAAAGTATAATAAATGCCAGCCAGGTAGGCTATACTCCTGTTGTAAAGAGAAGCAATGTGCTTAATATTAGGAAAGTTGAGAAATATAGTAAGCCTATAGAAAGCTGATATAGAGGGCATCACTCTGTTTTCTCACGTAATTGCATAGCCTATAGAAATGTTGCACAACATGAGCCTATGGGCTCTCATGAAGTGTTTGATTAGATTTTTGAATACATTTGCAATGATTAGAGGGACAATAGAGTGCTGAGTACCAGGCAGTTGGCAAGTTTGGTAGGCTACTAATGAACATCAGCAGCATCAGAGCTTGGAGAAGCCTAGTTACCGTGACATACCAGTCACATGGAATTTGACTGCCATCATGACTCATGAGAACTGGAATTGAATTCCCTCAGCCATTGTATAAATGCATTCTGCTTCACTGCTGTTATGTGGAGATGTCCTTCAAGATGGTGCTGAAATGAATGAAACACAGTGTTGGAAGAACAGAATGGAGTTTTATGTTTCTTTGGTGCAGGCAGATGTAGCTAAGTGGTTGGTGTTAAATTCTGCATCATTTCTTAATGTGGTTACTAAGTCATTATAACACACTTTAGTCCAGATGGAATTCTACCGTTTAAAAGTCATTTGAAGGGTTTGTGGTTTTCTATTAGGTGATTGTGGAGCGTTCTTCTGAGTACAGATGCTTTATCTTAATTTCAGAGCCTGAAAATAATCCTGCATCAACAGAAAATGTGAATTGTTATGTGGATTATAATTAATTGACATTTTTTTGTAGGGGTTGATACATTTTTCCTTAGGGCAAATCAAGTCTCTAATGTTAAATTGGATACAACAACCTTAGAAGGCTTTTTAAACCTTGGATACACTACAAGTTTGCATTTCCTGCTGTGCAAGAAAATTCCTAAAACAACAGGATGATCAAATTAAGATACAGCATCTGTAGCTAGCTTGTGTTTTGAGAATTTGAAAGCACTAGTGGTCTATCAACATCAGCAGCTGCCTGTTACCGTAGGAGTTCTACCTGACTGTATCGTGGGTCAGGCTCTGATTGGCTGACAGGCTGGCTGATTTGATATAGTGTTGCAGTGAAGACTGAGCTTCGAGCCATATGAATACATTTTACAGTGTGAGCTACATGATTAATGACAAAAAGAGTTGGAATTTGGTAATAAAAACACCTTAACCCAACAAAATCAAAAGTAACCAAAGGTATTGGCATGATGTGTTGTGTATTGAAGCTTATTCGTTTGTTGACATATATCGCCATTGGGAGAATTTAGTCTGCCAGTAGCAATTGGTTATATAAATTCTTCTTAAAAAAATCAGAGCAAGAGTACATTGTTATTTCTCTATTTCTAGGGTCAACATGTCAATTCCAGTAGCACACATCTCACCCAGGAGTCCATTACCGTCTGTAGATTGTATTTCTTCTGAACATGTCCAATATCGCTGTGGACTGATTAGCTAGTACATCAACTGTATGTCTTTTTATTGCTGGAAAAAGAGTGAAATCCCTTTCTGCTGCTGCCTGAAATTTCAAGGTAAAGCGGCTTTGTGAGAGTCAATGTGACGTCTCACCGCTCTCTGTCACTTTGTCCTCTCTTTATCCTTCCCACTTGCTCACTCCCTCTCTCTGATTCTTTTCTCTGTGTCCTTCTCTCTCAACTCAATTCAATTTAAGGGCTTTATTGACATGGGAAACATATGTTAACATTGCTAAAGCAAGTGAAGTAGAAAATAAACAAAAGTGAAATAAACAATAAAAGTAACAGTAAACATTACACTCACAGAAGATCCAAAAGAATAAAGACATTTCAAATGTGATGTTATGTATATATACAGTGATGTAACGAAATGCAAACAGCCGATTTTCTCTTGAGAGCTAGGTCTGCCTACGGCGGCCTTTCTCAATAGCAAGGCTATGCTTACTGAGTCTGTACATAGTCAAAGTTTTCCTTAAGTTTGGGTCAGTCACAGTAGTCAAGTATTCTGCCACTGTGTACTCTCTGTTTAGGGCCAAGTACCATTCTAGTTTGCTCAGTTTTTTTGTTAATTCTTTCCAATGTGTAATTATCTTTTTGTTTACCCATGATTTGGTTGGGTCTAATTGTGTTGCTGTCCTGGGGCTTTGTGGGGTCTGTTTGTGTTTGTGAACAGAGCCCCAGGACCCTCTCTCTCTCTCGCTCTGTCTCTCCCTCTTTCTATCCCCCTGTATCTCTCTCAACCCCCCCCCCCCTCTCTCAATATCTCCCTTCTCTCCGTATCTGTCTCTCTCTCTCTCTCAGCAGGAAATTGCTTTCAGTATGTTTTATATCAGCGCCGTAAAGCTGAACTCTATTCTCATCATGCCTAGAACTGACGTTTCTAAATTAGTGCTGACAAACAAGTAAAATAATTAATCGAGCTAATGGCATTAGTTAATTAGATTTAAATTACAATTTTGAATTTGCTAAAAAATATATATTTAAAAATAAGTACATCGAGTTTCAGGCATACTTTGATTGTAATTGATGGAAACACAAAATGATGTACATTGGAATGTTTTAATAGCATGTTCATCATGATCAACACAAAAGTCAATGTAACATAGAACTATTAATGCTCACAATGGTTAAGTAGGCCTACTCCCTCTTATCACTGTTATTGCCCAGCACAGCACACACACACACACACACACACACACACACACACACACACACACACACACACACACACACACACACACACACACACACACACACACACACACACACACACACACACACACACACACACACACACACACACACACACAGTACTCATTCTAAATGAGTGTAACTATCTCTATGGATACAAAGAACAAAGGTATGTTCTGAAAACACTGTAACCATCTGTACTGTTCAGATAACTTTACACACATAGGACTTCACACTTTCCCACCCTCCCACATCCTCTCTCTCACTTACTCCCACCCTCCCACATCCTCTCTCTCACTTACTCCCACCCTCCCACATCCTCTCTCTCTCACTTACTCCCACCCTCCCACATCCTCTCTCTCGCTCTCACTTACTCCCACCCTCCCACAACCCCCCCACTTACTCCCACCCTCCCACATCCTCTCTCTCTCACTTACTCCTGCTCTCCCACATCTTCTCTCTCTCACTTACTCCTGCTCTCCCACATCTTCTCTCTCTCACTTACTCCCGCTCTCCCACATCCTCTCTCTCTCACTTACTCCCACCCTCCCACATCCTTTCTCTCACTTACTCCCGCTCTCCCACATCCTCTCTCTCTCACTTACTCCCACCCTCCCACATCCTCTCTCTCACTTACTGCCGCTCTCCCACATCCTCTCTCTCACTTACTCCCACCCTCCCACATCCTCTCTCTCACTTACTGCCGCTCTCCCACATCCCCTCTCTCACTTACTCCCACCCTCCCACATCCTTTCTCTCACTTACTCCCACCCTCCCACATCCTCTCTCTCTCACTTACTCCCGCTCACCCACATCCTCTCTCTCACTCACTTACTCCCACCCTCCCACATCCTCTCTCTCTCAATTACTCCTGCTCTCCCACATCCTCTCTCTCTCTCACTTACTCCTGCTCTCCCACATCCTCTCTCTCTCACTTACTCCCACCCTCCCACATCCCCTCTCTCTCACTTACTCCTGCTCTCCCACATCTTCTCTCTCTCACTTACTCCCGCTCGCCCACATCCTCTCTCTCACTTACTCCCGCTCTCCCACATCCTCTCTCTCTCTCTCACTTACTCCCGCACACCCACATTCTCTCTCTCACTCACTTACTCCCACCCACCCTCGCACATCCTCTCTCTCTCACTTACTCCTGCTCTCCCACATCCTCTCTCTCTCACTTACTCCCACCCTCCCACATCCTCTCTCTCACTTACTCCCACTCTCCCACATCCTCTCTCTCTCACTTACTCCCACCCTCCCACATCCTGTCTCTCACTTACTCCCACTCTCCCACATCCTCTCTCTCTCACTTACTCCCGCTCGCCCAAATCCTCTCTCTCACTTACTCCCGCTCTCCCACATCCTCTCTCTCTCACTTACTCCCACCCTCCCACATCCTCTCTCTCTCACTTACTCCCACCCTCCCACATCCTCTCACTCACTTACTCTCACCCTCCCACATCCTCTCTCTCACTTACTCCCACCCTCCCACATCCTCTCTCTCTCACTTACTCCCACCCTCCCACATCCTCTCACTCACTTACTCTCACCCTCCCACATCCTCTCTCTCACTTACTCTCACCCTCCCACATCCTCTCTCTCACTTACTCCCACCCTCCCACATCCTCTCACTCACTTACTCCCACCCTCCCACATCCTCTCTCTCACTTACTCCCACCCTCCCACATCCTCTCTCTCACTTACTCCCACCCTCCCACATCCTCTCTCTCACTTACTCTCACCCTTCCACATCCTCTCTCACTCACTTACTCCCACCCTCCCACATCCTCTCTCTCACTTACTCCCGCTCTCCCACATCCTCTCTCTCACTTACTCCACTTACTCCCGCTCTCCCACATTCTCTCTCTCTCACTTACTCCCGCTCTCCCACAACCTCTCTCTCTCTCACTTACTCCTGCTCTCCCACATCCTCTCTCTCTCACTTACTCCCGCTCGCCCACATCCTCTCTCTCTGACTTACTACCACCCTCCCACATCCTCTCTCACTCACTTACTCCCACCCTCCCACATCCTCTCTCTCACTTACTCCTGCTCTCCCACATCCTCTCTCTCTCACTTACTCCCGCTCGCCCACATCCTCTCTCTCTCACTTACTCCCACCCTCCCACATCCTCTCTCTCACTTACTCCCGCTCTCCCACATCCTCTCTCTCACTTACTCCACTTACTCCCGCTCTCCCACATTCTCTCTCTCTCACTTACTCCCGCTCTCCCACAACCTCTCTCTCTCTCACTTACTCCTGCTCTCCCACATCCTCTCTCTCTCACTTACTCCCGCTCGCCCACATCCTCTCTCTCTGACTTACTACCACCCTCCCACATCCTCTCTCACTCACTTACTCCCACCCTCCCACATCCTCTCTCTCTCACTTACTCCCGCTCGCCCACATCCTCTCTCTCTCACTTACTCCCACCCTCCCACATCCTCTCTCTCACTTACTCCTGCTCTCCCACATCCTCTCTCTCTCACTTACTCCCGCTCGCCCACATCCTCTCTCTCTAACTTACTGCCGCTCTCCCACATCCTCTCTCTCTGACTTACTGCCGCTCTCCCACATCCTCTCTCTCTCACTTACTCCTGCTCTCCTACATCCTCTCTCTCTCACTTACTCCCGCTCTCCCACATCCTCTCTCTCTCTCACTTACTCCTGCTCTCCCACATCCTCTCTCTCTCACTTACTCCCGCTCGCCCACATCCTCTCTCTCTGACTTACTGCCGCTCTCCCACATCCTCTCTCTCTGACTTACTGCCGCTCTCCCACATCCTCTCTCTCTCTCACTTACTCCCACCCTCCCACATCCTCTCTCACTCACTTACTCCCACCCTCCCACATCCTCTCTCTCACTTACTCCCGCTCTCCCACATCCTCTCTCTCACTTACTCCACTTACTCCCGCTCTCCCACACTCCCTCTCTCTCACTTACTCCCGCTCTTCCACATCCTCTCTCTCTCTCACTTACTCCTGCTCTCCCACATCCTCTCTCTCTGACTTACTCCCGCTCGCCCACATCCTCTATCTCTGACTTACCGCCGCTCTCCCACATCCTCTCTCTCTGACTTACTGCCGCTCTCCCACATCCTCTCTCTCTCACTTACTCCTGCTCTCCTACATCCTCCCTCTCTCACTTACTCCCGCTCTCCCACAGCCTCTCTCTCTCAATTACCCCTGCTCTCCCACATCTTCTCTCTCTCACTTACTCCCGCTCTCCCACATCCACTCTCTCACTTACTCCCGCTCTCCCACATCCACTCTCTCACTTACTCCCGCTCTCCCACATCCTCTCTCTCTCACTTACTCCTGCTCTCCCACATCCTCTCTCTCAATTACTCCTGCTCTCCCACATCCTCTCTCTCTCAATTACTCCTGCTCTCTCACATCTTCTCTCTCTCACTTCACTTCTCTCTCTCTCACTTCAAAATATTGTAGTATTTTTCCTGCTCAAATTGGACAGTATGTTTTCTGTTGTGGGATACTGATTTCTCAGTATTTTCCTTACTGAGAGAAGATGTACATGACATATTTTCTCTTTGCCAGAGCAGTGGTCCATTTTATGTGCAGTTTTTTAAAGATTTATCAAGGTCGGATGAAAGAATGTTGATCAGAAGCTCATAGAGATTGCTTTAGAGTAATAGTGTATGCATCAGCAGATTTGTTGATATGGTGTTTCATTTTACTGCACTGAGAATATCACATAACATATTTGACTATTAATATGTAACAGTATATTTCTCCCTTAGAGCCAGAATAACCTGAAAACACAGTGCCTCCCAATGCATACTCCTTCACGTATATTTTCCCTTGAGTGTCTCAGAAGTCACATTGTTGAAGATAATTGTAGCTGGTTGCTGGGCTACCGCAGTGTTTTCTATCTATTTAGACACCATCATTTATGGAGATCTCCATGGCAGAGTCTGTCTTCCCTAATCGCTGTCTGTGGGTTTTATGTGAGAAGCATCTTCACGCACATACAGTTTTTATAGGCTTGTCTCGAAGAACATTATCCAAAATGGAAGCACATGTAATTAGTTCAACATCAGTGCTGTTTGGTTATTTCCAAACTCCAGAGCTTAGAGCTTCCAGTAAGCAGAAAATAAAACTCATTTTGGTTTTGCTATGCTCTGTGCTGATATACAGGATGTTCTGCATCCTTCACGCTCCTCCCTCTTTCTTGGTCTCTCTCCCTCTATCCTAACCCAAGCAATATTTACTGTCTTTGATTTTTAGAAAAGAGCCATTTAACATGCCGTTTGGCATGCTATCTCAATTATCTGGCATGACATAGACCAATTTATAGGGACTCGTCAGGCATTACTAATCAATCACTAACATCCAATTCTCATCCTTACATTATGAAATATAATAATTAATATTAGCGGCCGAGGCTAGTGGGTGGGAGGGGAGGGGTAGTTGTGAGGCCAATCAGGCTCTGTCAGTGCTGTCTGTCTGTCTCCCTGCCTGTCTCCCTGCCTGTCTGCCTGTCTCCCTGCCTGTCTGTCTGTCTGTCTGCTGCTGTCTGTCTCCCTGCCTGTCTCCCTGCCTGTCTCCCTGCCTGTCTGTCTGTCTCCCTGCCTGTCTCCCTGCCTGTCTCCCTGCCTGTCTCCCTGCCTGTCTCCCTGTCTGTCTGTCTGTCTGTCTGTCTGTCTGTCTGTCTGCTCCTGTCTGTCTCTCTGTCTATCTCCCTCCCTGTCTCCCCGTTTGTCTCCCTGTCTGTCTCCCCGTTTGTCGCCCTTTTTGTCTCCCTGTTTGTCTCCCCACTGTCTACCTCCCTGTCTCCTTTTCTGTCTCCCTCCCTGTCTCCCTGTCCGTCTCAGTAGTAGGCTATGCTAGGCTAGTGGGCTCTGTCAGTGCTGTCTGTCTCCCTGATTGACTGATGTTCCCTGGTTGGCTGGTGTTGCAGGCTAGCATGGGCGTCCTCAGAAGGGATCCCCTCCCTGGCTGTCTTTATCTTCAGGGCTGGAAGCTAGAGATGAACAGGCACAATGGGGACACGCATATGACAGGAGGATGGGAGGAAGGAGGGCTGACGAGGAGAGGAAGAGAAGAGGAAGAGTGGTTGGTAGATACGACCCAAGTCGGAAATAGAAACGCCACTTGATTGAAACCCGAATGAGTAGCAGGGTGACGTTTGTGATAATTGGTTCCACCTACCTTTCTTAACGATGAATCATTTTGTTTCTCTACCCCCTCCCTCTTTTCATGACGCTTATGGAAGCTATATGGAATGAGTGGTGGTAATTACATGCTAAATCAACCATAACTGCTCCTTTGAGGGGGAATTACATAGTTTGACTACAGACCCTGTTTTCGATAGCATGTTTAATAGAGAAATAAACATGAAGTACTTTGAAAACGCGTCACACACCATGGCAACAACAACGCAGCCAAGGACAAGAGCCTAACTGGGTTTCCATCACTGTGTTTATGGCAGGGTGTAGCAGTGATAATGATGATGATGATGGTGATGGTGTCCTCTAAATGCTTCAAGGGCTGTATGTGCCTCAGGGAGGGTCAGTTAGAAGGGTCAACTGTTTCCTGCTTGTTTGTATCCAATGGTTCGTGTTCTGAGGATATTTGATGTGCCTGGAGTGTTGGGCTATGTTGCTGCCAAAACAAGGCACCTCTAAGCTCAGACACACACGCTGTCAGATTCCGAGCCTGGAGTCTAGACCATAGGTAGGCTTAGTCATCATGCTAGTGTGTGGGTGGGCCACAGTTACAGCTCTCACCTATCACCCTCATCAGCACTAGAAATTGTTTTAGTTTCATTTTAAATTGACTGCACTGTACTTTACATCTGCATTGTGGAATGTACTGTAGCTCAATCAGTATGAGAATTACATTGTGTTTCTGAGATTATATTTCTACCTTTGATTTAAGGCTTTGAACACTTTCAGCACATCTCTATATTTATTCATCATCTCCTAGCTAGTTCACACATAGAAATAGATTGAAGTAGACATTGCTTTGCCTCAGCTCTAGAGTGTCTACTGTATGAATGGTTACTGTTTTATAGCCACATCTCAGATGATACTAATTGTCGTGGTTATCAAGCAGCACGGTCTCACGAGGCCCGTCCTCGTGGGATCTGCAGCTGAAGGTAGACTTCTGGGAGGAGATAAAAGAGAATCATCAGCGGAGAGCTCTCTGTTATAACATCTTTCCCTCATTTCGTTGTATTAGGTAATTATTGGAGCAGCAATTTCACCCTCAGACGTTTGTTTGTCTGGCCAAATTAATTAGCTGCCATTGGTGTAGGCTGGAGCCCTCTGGTTGTCAGGCTGAATCAGCTGCTGTAATGACTTGGACATAAGGAGCTCATCAGAGGAAAGACTAAGGAGCACAAGAAAACACAGCAATGTAACCAGACCTGGGTTCAAGTACTATTCAAGATTATTTTCAAATACTTTAGCTGTGCTTGATTGAGTTTGCCTGGCATCTTATGAAAGCAATAGAGTAGACGGAAAACTGTGAAACCAGTCTATCTGCAGGCTAAAACAAACACCCAGAGTATAAGATTTAAAATAGTATGAACCTGTCTGGTCGTCACCTTGAAGGTTGCTGTGGAGACGGTAATAGGTTAGGGGAAATAGTAAATGGTTTCTGCGAGAGATAGCAGCAGGATCATTCTGCTCTCTCTCCTCTCTGTGCAGGCAGGTGGAATGGATTGAAAAGGACCTCATGGCTAGTGTTTCGACGTCTGAAAATAAATATTTTTTGTATATGTGTTCATCCCACTGGGCACAGACGTCAATTCAACATCTTTTCCTTGTTGGTTCAACCAGCGTGTGCCCAGTGGGATGTCTCTGCTGTCTGTTACAACTTTTGTCTTAGGCTTCATATCCCCCAATAGTGTAATTATTGTAGCATATTACAACCATCTTTCATTTGCCTGTGAATAAGGCTGGCAGGTGAAATAATAAGCTGAAATTCCTTTGCACGGTCTAAATCACTGCCATGTTGTTTTGCTTGTTTGATTTCCCCCGTTAAGGCAATTAAGTGATTTGAATATTCAAATTTTAATAATGACATAGCAAAAACAGGTTTTTTTAAAATAAAGAAAGAAAATGAAATATCACGGTTACATATGCATTCTGACCCTTTACTCAGTACTTTGTTGAACCCCCTTTGGTAGAGATTACAGATTTGAGTCTTCTTGGGTATGACGCTACAAGTTTGGCACACCTGTATTAGGGGAGTTTCTCTCATTCCTCACTGCAGATCCTCTCAAGCTCTGTCAGGTTGGATGGGGAGTGTTGCTGCACAGCTATTTTCAGGTCTCTTCAGAGATGTTCGATCGGGTTCAAGTCCGGGCTCTGGCTGGGCTACTCAAGGACATTCAGAGACTCATCCTGAGCTATTCCTGCGTTGTCTTGGTTGTGTGCTTGGGGCCATTGACCTGTTGGAAGATGAACCTTCGCCCTAATCTGAGGTCCTGAGTGCTCTAGAGCAGGTTTTCATCAAAGATCTCTCTGTACTTTGCTCTGTTCATCTTTCCTTCGATCCTGACTAGTCTCCCAGTCCCTGCCGCTGAAAAAAATCCACACAGCATGATGTTGCCACCACCATGCTTCACCGTAGGGATGGTGCCAAGTTTCCTCCAGATGGGGCATTCAGTGTAAAGAGTTCAAACTTGGTTTCATCAGACCAGAGAATCTTGTTTCTCATGGTCTGGGAGTCTTTAGTTGGCTTTTGGCAATCTCCAAGCGGACTGTCATGTGCCTTTTACTGAGGAGTGGCTTCTGTCTGGTCACTCTACCATACAGGCCTGATTGATGGAGTGCTGCAGAGATGGTTGTCCTTCTGGAAGGTTCTCTCATCTCCACAGAGGAACTCTAGAGCACCGACAGAGATGGTGCCGACGGAGATGGCAGCATCGCGACTAGCTCTTACGAAACTATGTACTATTTATTACATTTTTAGCTCAGGAAATGTTTTGTGTCATTACATACAGCTGGGAAGAACTATTGGATATTAGAGCGGCGGTAACTCACCAGAACTACCAGCATTACGAACAGGAATATGACTTCCCTGGAGCGGATCCTTTGTTCACTCTCCCCAGAGAAATGTAACTTATTCCAGAGGCCGACCCAAAACATCGCTGGCGGAGGAGAGGCACTCGAGGCGGCCTGCTGGTTCGACTTAGGAGGCGCGCACACCACCCACCGCTTCTGAGTATATTACTCGCTAATGTTCAGTCTTTGGATAATAAAGTTGATGAGGGATTTCTTTCCAGAGAGACATCGGGGCCTGTAACATACTTTGTTTCACGGAACATGGCTCTCTCGGGATACTCTGTCGGAGTCCGTAAAGCTCAGTACATCACGCAGACAGGAATAAATATCTATCTGGGAAGCAGAAGGGCGGAGGGGTGTGTTTCATGATGAACGACTCATCGTGTAATTCTAGGAACATAAAAGAACTCAAATCCTTCCGGTCACCCGACCTAGAATACCTCATAATCAAATGCCGGCCATATTATCTCCCAAGAGAATTCTCCTCCGTCATTGCCACGGCCGTTTACATCCCCCCTCAAGACGATAACACAACGGACCTCAAAGAACTTCACTGGACTTATGCAAACTGGAAAGCACATATCCTGAGGCTGTATTTATTGTTGCTGGGGACTTTAACAAAGACAATTTGAGGACTAGGCTGCCACAGTTCTATCAACATATTGACTGTACTGCTCGCGCTGCTAAGACTCTTGACCATTGCTATTCAAACTTCCGGAATGCTTCCCCCTCCCTCCTTTTTGCAAATCTGACCACGACTCCATCTTGCTCCTCCATTCCTATAGGCAGAAACTCAAACAGGAAGTACCCGTGCTAAGAACTATTCAACCCTGATCTGACCAATCAGAACCCACGCCCCTCAGGATTGTTTTGATCACGTGGAATGGGATATGTTCCGGGAGGCTTGCGAAAAAATTATCTAGACGCATACACAGATACGGTGACTGAGTTTATAAGGAGATGTAGTACCCACTGTGACTACTAAAACCTACCGTAACCAAAAACAGTGAATAGATGGTAGCATTCATGCAAAACTGAAAGCACAAACCACCGCATTTAACCATGGCAAGGTGACTGGGAATATGGCAGAATATAAACAGTGTAGTTATTCACTCCGCAAGGCAATCAAACAAGCTAAATGTCAGTATAGAGATAAAGTGGAGTCACAATTCAACGGCTCAGACATGAGACGTATGTGGCAGGTACTACAGACAATCACGGACTACAAAAGGAAAACCAGCCACGTCTCCGAGACCGACGTCTTGCTTCCGGATAAGCTAAACACATTCTTCGCACGCTTTGAGGATAACACAGTGCCACCGATGTGGCCCGCTACCAAAGACTGCGGGCTCTCCTTCTCCGTGGCCGATGTGAGTAAAACATTTAAACTTGTTAACCCTCGCAAGACTGCCGGCCCTGACGGCATCGCTAACCACGTCCTCAGAGCATGCGCAGACCAGCTGGCTGGTGTGTTTACGGGCATATTCAATCTCTCCTTATCCCAGTCTGCTGTCCCCACATGCTTCAAGATGGCCACCATTGTTCCTGTACCCAAAAAGGCAAAGTTAACTGAACTTAATGACTATCGCCCCGTAGCACTCACCTCTGTCATCATGAAGTGGGTCTAGGTTGGCAGGTAAGGTAGTGGTGAAATGATCATTTCACCACTACCTTACCTGCCAACCTAGACCCACTTAAATTTTCTTACCGCCCCAATAGATCTACAGACGATGCAATCGCCATCACTCTTCACACTACCCTATCCCATCCGGACAAGAGGAATACCTATGTAAGAAGGCTGTTTATTGACTATAGCTCAGGATTCAACACCATAGTACCCTCCAAGCTCATCATTAAGCTCGAGGCCCTGGGTCTGAACCCCGCCCTGTGCAACTGGGTACAGGACTTCCTGACGGGCTGCCCCCAGGTGATGAAGGTAGGAAACATCACCTCCACTCCGCTGATCCTCAACACTGCGGCCCCACATGGGTGCGTGCTCAGACCCCTCTGTACTCCCTGTTCACCCATGACTGTGTGGCCAAGCACGCCTCCAACTCAATCATCAAGTTTGCAGACGACACAACAGTACTAGGCTTGATTACCAACAATGATGAGACAGCATACAGGGAGGAGGTGAGGGCTCTGGGAGTGTGGTGCCAGGAAAACAACCTCTCACTCAACGTCAACAAAACAAAGGAGATGATCGTGGACTTCAGGAAACAGCAGAGGGTGCATCCCCCTATCTACATTGATGGGAATGCAGTGGAGAAGGTGGAAAGCTTCAAGTTCCTTGGTGTACACATCACTGTCAAACTGAAATGGACCACCCACACAGACAGTGTGGTTAAGAGGCCGCAACAGAGTCTCTTCAACCTCAGGAGGATAAAGAAATTTGGCATGTCACATAAAACCCTCACAAACAAATTGAAAGTATCCTGTCTTGCTGTATCACCGGCTGGTACTGCAACTGCACCGCCCGCAACCGCAAGGCTCTCCAGAGGGTGGTGTTGGTCTGCCCAACGCATTACCGGGGGCAAAGTACCTGCCCTCCAGGACACCTACAGCACCCGATGCCACAGGAAGGCCAACAAGATCATCAAGGACATCAACCACCCGAGCCACTGCCTGTTCACCCCGCTATCATCCAGAAGGCGAGGTCAGTACAGGTGCATCAAAGCTAGGACCGAGAGACTGAAAAACAGCTTCTATCTCAAGGCCATCCGACTGTTAAACAGCCATCACTAGCACACTAGAGACTGCTGCCTATATGCATAGACTAGAAATCACTGGCCACGTTAAGGAATGGAACACTAGTCACTTTAAAAATGTTTACATATCTGGCATTACTCATCTCATATGTATATACTGTATTCTATACTATTCTACCTATATCTTAGTCACTTAATAATATTTACATATCTTGCATTACTCATCTCAAATGTATATACTGTATTCTATACTATTCTACCTGTATCTTAGTCACTTAATAATATTTACATATCTTGAATTACTCATCTCATATGTATATACTGTATTCTATACTATTCTACCTGTATCTTAGTCACTTAATAATATTTACATATCTTGCATTACTCATCTCATATGTATATACTGTATTCTATACTATTCTACCTGTATCTTAGTCACTTAATAATATTTACATATCTTGTATTACTCATCTCATATGTATATACTGTATTCTATACTATTCTACCTGTATCTTAGTCCATTCCACTCTGACATCGCTCATCCATATATGTATATAGTCTTATTTCATTCCTACTTAGATTTGTGTGTATTCGGTGTATGTTGTGTAATTTGTTAAATATTACTTGTTAGATATTTGTAACGTGTGCGCTGGGAGTCAGGAAGCATGTTCAGGGAGTGAATAATTTAATAAATCAGGGAAAACATAATAGAAAAAACATGAACAACGCACAGACATGAAACTGAAACAGAGTCAGAGTCAATAACACCTGAGGAAAGAACCAAGGGGAGGGACAGATACAGGGAAGATAATCAATGAGGTGATGGAGTCCAGGTGAGTGTCATGGAACAGAGTCAATAACACCTGAGGAGAGAACCAAGGGGAGGGACAGATATAGGGAAGATAATCAAGGAGGTGATGGAGTCCAGGTGAGTGACATGGAACAGAGTCAATAACACCTGAGGAAAGAACCAAGGGGGGGGGACAGATATAGGGAAGATAATCAATGAGGTGATGGAGTCCAGGTGAGTGACATGGAACAGAGTCAATAACACCTGAGGAGAGAACCAAGGGGGGGACAGATATAGGGAAGATAATCAAGGAGGTGATGGAGTCCAGGTGAGTGACATGGAACAGAGTCAATAACACCTGAGGAGAGAACCAAGGGGGGGGACAGATATAGGGAAGATAATCAAGGAGGTGATGGAGTCCAGGTGAGTGTCATGAGGCGCAGGTGCACGAGACGATGGTGACAGGGGTGCGGGATAATCAGCAGCCTGATGACCTAGAGGCCGGAGAGGGGGTATACGTGACAATATTACTGCACTGTCGGAGCTAGAATAACAAGCATTTTGTTACACCCGCAATAACATCTACTAATCACATGTATGTGACCAAAAAATTTGATTTGATTTTGAGCTCTGTCAGAGTGACCATTGGGTTCTTGGTCACCTCCCTCACCAAGGCCCTTCTCCGCCAATTGCTCAGTTTGGCCGGGCGGACAGTTCTAGCTTCTTGTCAATATAGGGGGTGCTGTTTCGCATTAGCATAATTTGCTCTACAGATTAAACTGCCTAGTACTCAATTCTTGCTCGTACAATATGCATATTATTATTACTCTCTCTACACTCTCTAGTTTCTATAGCCGTTGGAATTTTGTCTCTGAGTGAAACAGAACTCCTTCTACAGCACTTTTCATGACAGGGAGTCAGATTTCAGACATCTTGGCCCCTGATCCCAGGTCGGTTTAAAGGTCCCTGTAAATGCTATGGAGAAACAGACACTTCTTACGTCTTCCCCTGGATGTCAGTACGTGATGACGCTTTGAATGGAGTCGATTGCGCAATCAGGGCCTCTATAAATCACCAAATACCGGAAGTAACTTCCTTTTGCTGCCTGCGCCTGACGCACGAAGGACGTCGGACTCGCCTCCTTCCAACCTGTTGTTTAGCCAGTAATATTTCTCCGGTCATGTTTTTACTCGTTATAGGTGTTAACAGCATCATAAGGTAGTTAATTTGAACCATTTTATAGCAATTTATATCCGTTTAGTGCGATTTTGAGGCATTGCTTTGTGGTGCACTTTGAAGCGCCGGGCACGTTTCGGGGTCCCGGTCGAACGTTAGTGGGCATTTCGACAGACAAGAGGACATTTTTCGACCAAAAGAAGATTAGACCCAAGAAAGGATTCATTGCCCAAGATTCTGATGGAAGAACAGCTCATAGTAAGAACAAGTTATGATGATAAATCGTGTTTCTGTCGAAAAATGTTAAACGCTTATGCCGCCATTTTGTTAGGTGTAGCTTCGCTTGGCGCAACCTGTATTGAAAAGTAAGGATAATTTAAAAAATGTAATTCAGCGATTGTATTAAGAATTAAATTGTCTATCAATCGCTGTCCACCCTGTATTTTTTAGTCAAGTTTATGAGTATTTATGTATAAGACTAGATCACTGTCTAATATGGCGCACAACATTTTCTGACCAGCTGGGCTACTTTTCTCATTGTCTAGCCATGATTTTGGTGGCTAAATATGCACATTTTCGAACAAACTCTATATGTATGTTGTAATATGATGTTACAGGAGTGTCATCTGAAGAATTCTGAGAAGGGTAGTGAAAAAATTAATACATTTTGGTGGTGATAATGCTGTCGCTCTTTTTGCCGTGAATCAATGCTGGGGTAATGTTTGCACATGTGCTATGGTAATATAACGATTTATTGTGTTTTCGCTGTAAGACACTTAGAAAATCTGAAATATTGTCTGGATTCACAGGATCTGTGTCTTTCAATTAGTGTACGCTGTGTATTTTTACGAAATGTTTTATGATTAGTAATTAGGTAATACACGTTGCTCTGTATTTTTTCTAGTCGAGTTGTGATGGTGGGTGCAATTGTAAACTATGATTTATACCTGAAATATGCACATTTTTCTAACAAAACCTATCCTATACCATAAATATGTTATCAGACTGTCATCTGATGAGGTTTTTTCTTGGTTAGTGGCTATCAATATCTTTATTTGGCCGAATTGGTGATAGCTACTGGTGTTGAGAAAAAAATGGTGGACAAAGAAAAATGGTGTCTTTTGCTAACGTGGTTAGCTAATAGATTTACATATTTTGTCTTCCCTGTAAAACATTTTAAAAATCTGAAATGGTGGCTTTATTCACAAGATCTGTATCTTTCATTAGGTGTCTTGGACTTGTGATTTAATGATATTTAGATGCTACTATTTAATTGTGACGCTATGCTAGCGATGCTACTCAGTGTGGGGGGGGTGGGGGGTGCTCCCGGACCCGGGGTAGAGACCCGTGAAAGGCTAGGAAGAGTCTTGGTGATTACAAACTTCTTCCATTTAAGAATGATGGAGGCCACTGTGTTCGTGGGAACCTTCAAAGCTGCAGACATTTTTTGGTACCCTTCCCCAGATCTGTGCCTCGATACAATTCTCTCTTGGAGCTCTACTGACAATTCCTTCGACCTCATGGCTTGGTGTTTGCTCTGACATGCACTGTAAACTGTGAGACCTTATATAGACAAGTGTGTGCCTTTCCAAATCATGTCCAACCAATTGAATTGACCACATGTGTACTCCAATCAAGTTGTTAAAACATCTAAACAACATTCTATGACTTTGTGTGTAAAGAGAGAATCTTGCCAAAACTTCAAACATCAAAAGATTGGGCATTGGAAGATTAGTTCTCAAATCCACATGCCTGGAATGGTTGGTGGGGATCCAAACGATGCAGCCTGTCAAAAGTTTATTGTTTTGTGATATCATTAAGGACGGTGTAACTAAATAACTGTACCTCCACAAATGAGTTATCAGGTTTACATGTCACGCCCTGATCTGTTTCACCTGTCCTTGTGCTTGATTCCACCCCCCCTCCAGGTGTCGCCCATCTTCCCCATTATCCCCTGAGTACTTATACCTGTGTTCTCTGTTTGTCTGTTGCCAGTTCGTCTTGTTTGTCAAGTCAACCAGCGTTTTTCATCTCAGCTCCTGCTTCTACCCACTCTCTTTTTTTCTCGCCCTCCTGGTTTTGACCCTTGCCTGTCCCATCTCTGAGCTCGCCTGCCTGTCCACTCTGCCTGCCCCTGAGCCTGCCTGCCGTCCTGTACCTTTGCCCCACCTCTGGATTACAAACCTCTGCCTGACCCGGCCCTGAGGCTGCCTGCACCTTTCCCCCACTACTCTGGTTATCGACCCCTGCTTACCTTGACCTGTCATTTGCCTTCCCTGTTGCCATAATAAACATTGTTACTCCGACACAGTCTGCATCTGGGTCTTACCTTCAAACCTGATAGTACATCTAAATGTTGTAAAACGTATATGATTAAATATTAAACTATTTGTGAGAAGATGAAATGTGATTTTAGCCCTCTAAATGAGAATTGTTTCTATATAAACTTTTGCCAAGTCAGTAACCACGCCCACGTGAGCACAGACATTGTGGCAACATGATGGAACCGCCCTCCAAGGCGAGTACATAAAAGGACTGCTAACGAAATGTACATTAAACCAGTACATTGCCGGGTTGCTACTGGCGTGTAAAATGGTTGGGAGCTGAACCCTGAATAATCAACCATTGAGACCAAGCAGGCGGACGGTGTTGAGCCGTATGTCACGAATGGTCACGAATGGTTAGACTTTATCAGACCAACGTGTAGAGGTAGCTACGCGTGGCTACGTGTTGAAATGGTTGAAATTTAAATACAGACCAGTGTGACCGACAGCGTGAGCTGAATGTTACGAAATGGTAAGACCCTCTGAAACTCGACGGGTGCAGAAGGCGAAGACTATACCAGACATTCTCAGTCTGCAGCTGGGTAATGTAAAATAGTCTATAACTTTGACCAAAGACACAAGGAAGATCTTATCAAAGGAACGAACAGTCAGGGACAAAGAGGCCTACAACTGAGGACATTGTGACCTCTGGTGGACAACGAGAGACTTACACAACCAGAGACTTTCTGTCTAACTATTTGTCACAGACGGATCGAGTGGTTTCAACAGAGAGAAGCTAAGCAAAATATATGTTGCATTTCTAAATCCGCATGACTGGTATGATAACAATATATTCTTGAGTTAATTCAGGAAACAGTAACTCATTAAAACAAACTTTGTCCGTGGTGCCCCAAGTTACTAATGAATTCATTGTTACATTATTAATTTAATCACGTAATAATTAAACATAGTTAATTTATTTGATAAAATAGCCGTCATCACATTAATGATAGTCACGTCACGACACTGGTCTGAGGAAACCAAGATGTGGAAAAAGTCAAGGGGTCTAAATACTTTCCGAATGCACTGTATGTGTGTATATGTGTGTGGATGTGTGTTTTTGTCCATAGTGGCAGTGGTGTTGACTAGGTAGCCTGTCTCCCTCCCTGGCCATGTTATGTTGAAGCAGACAGCTGTGATGTCTGCTTGAAGCTGTTTGGTTCTAATTTGTTTTGACAGACCAGTGGTACTGTGGCTCTCTGCTCCCATCTGCAGCATAGAATGAGGTAGGGAGGCAGACTGCTATTCTGGCTGAAAATTTGCCTTTTTTTTCAGTGTCTGAATGTGGTCGTTTAAAGGTGATCTTTTTGCGCCAATCCCAAACGGCCCATTATCAATTATCTGACGGTTCAATCGGCTGACTGTTCAACTTCCTGACTGTTCAATCAGCTGACTGTTCAACTTCCTGAATGTTAAATCAGCTGACTGTTCAACTTCCTGACTGTTCAACTTCCTGAATGTTCAACCTGCTGACTGTTCAACTTCCTGAATGTTCAATCATCTGACTGTTCAACTTCCTGACTGTTCAACCTGCTGACTGTTCAACTTCCTGACTGTTCAATCAGCTGACTGTTCAACCTGCTGACTGGTGAATCAAATCAAATCAAAGTTTATTTGTCACGTGCGCCGAATACAACAGGTGTAGACCTTACAATGAAATGCTTACTTACAGGCTCTAACCAATAGTGCCAAAAAGGTATTAGGTGAACAATAGGTAGGTAAAGAAATAAAACAACAGTAAAAAGACAGGCTATATACAGTAGCAAGGCTATAAAAGAAGCGAGGCTACATACAGACACCGCTTAGTTAAGCTGATTGAGGTAGTATGCACATGTAGATATGGTTAAAGTGACTATGCATATATGATTAACAGAGAGTAGCAGTAGCGTAAAAGAGGGGTTGGTGGGTGTTGAGTGGCGGGACACAATGCATATAGCCCAGTTAGCCAATGTGCGGGAGCACTGGTTGGTCGGCCCAATTGAGGTAGTATGTACATGAATGTATAGTTAAAGTGACTATGCATATATGATAAATAGAGAGTAAAAGCAGCGTAAAAAGAGGGGTTGGGGGGGGGGGACACAATGAAAATAGTCCGGGTAGCCATTTGATTACCTGTTCAGGAGTTTTATGGCTTGGGGGTAAAAACTGTTGAGAAGCCTTTTTATCCTAGACTTGGCACTCCAGTACCGCTTGCCATGCGGTAGTAGAGAAAACAGTCTATGACTGGGGTGGCTGGTTTCTTTGACAATTTTTAGGGCCTTCCTCTGACACCGCCTGGTGTAGAGGTCCTGGATGGCAGGCAGCTTAGCCCCAGTGATGCTTAGCCCCAGTGATGTACCCTCTGTAGTGCCTTGCGGTCAGAGGCCGAGCGCAATTGCCGTACCAGGCAGTGATGCAACCAGTCAGGATGCTCTCGATGTTGCAGCTGTAGAACCTTTTGAGGATCTCAGGACCCATGCCAAATCTTTTTAGTTTCCTTAGGGGGATTAGGCTTTGTCGTGCCCTCTTCACGACTGTCTTGGTGTGTTTGGACCATTCTAGTTTGTTGTTGATGTGGACACCAAGGAACTTGACTGTTCAATCAGCTGACTGTTGAATCTGCTGACTGTTGAATCTGCTGACTATTGAAATTTCTGACTTGAATCTGCTGACTGTTCAACTTGCTGACTGTTCAATCTGCTGACTGTTCAACTTGCTGACTGTTCAATCAGCTGACTGTTCAAATTGCTGACTGTTGAATCTGCTGACTGTTCAACCTGCTGACTGTTCAACCTGCTGACTGTTCAACATGCTGACTGTTCAACCTGCTGACTGTTCAACCTGCTGACTGTTCAACATGCTGACTGTTCAACCTGCTGACTGTTCAATCTGCTGACTGTTCAGCCCGTTAACGGTTCAATCAGCTGACTGTTCAACCTGCTGACTGTTCAACCTGCTGACTGTTCAACCTGCTGACTGTTCAACCTGCTGACTGTTCAATCAGCTGACTGTTCAGTCTGCTAACAACACTACAGTATGGCACTTATCGTAAGAGTAGGGGTGTTAACCCCGGTGTCCTGGCTAAATTCCCAATCTGGCCCTCAAACCATCATGGTCACCTAATAATCCCCAGTTTACAATTGGCTCATTCATCCCCCTCCTCTCCCCTGTAACTATTCCCCAGGTCGTTGCTGCAAATGAGAACGTGTTCTCAGTCAACTTACCTGGTAAAATAACGGTAAAATAAATAAATAAATAAATAAATGTTGTATGTTGTTATTGTATGTTGTTGTAGCAGAGGTGATCTGAAATCACACCATCGTGACGTAGCCCTGCCTGAGCCTCAACAGTAAAGCTCAATAGTTGCTCTTGGGCCAGGCTGATTTCCCTCTGGTCTAATGGTTAAGATGTTGGGTTCCCAAGCGAGAGGGAATCGCAACTGTTGCATACATATTCACTGATTCAATGAAGCAACTTGTCCTATGAGCTATTGGCCATATTTGCCCATCAAATACTGATTCAAATACAGTTCAGTTGTGTCTGTCTGCTCCTGTTGTTTTATTTGTATTCTATGCTGAGTGGACAAAATATTAAGGACACCTTCCTAACTTAACCTGGCTTCTCCCCCTTCATCTACACTGATTGAAGTGAATTTAAGAAGTGACATCAATAAGGGATCATAGCTTTCATCTGGATTTACCTGGTCAGTCTATGTCATGGAAAGAACAGGTGTTCATAATGTTGTTTACATTAAGTGTATATCGGCAGTTGTTCCAGTATACATATTTACAGCTACATTATATTTCCCATATTTGCCCATCATTCAGTTGTCTCCTTCTGGTAGCTTGCTGCTGCTAGCTTGCTGCTACTGCTCAGTGTCTGTAAGGCTGGAGTTAGGCCTGCAGTTCTCTCCATCACCAACAGGTGTCTCTGTGCAGTCTGTTTACTCTACTCAGCACATATTTTCCTCCTCATCCCTTTCACATCCTTCATTCTAAATGACTTTTTTATTTTTTCTTGCACTACCTTCCATCTCTATCACATTTATATCACACTACCCTTCGTCTCCATCACATTTATATCACACTTCCCTTCGTCTCCATCACATTTATATCACACTTCGCTTCGTCTTTATCACATTTATATCACACTTCCCTTCATCTCCATCACATTTATTTCACACGTCCCTTCATCTTTATCACATTTATATCACACTTCCCTTCGTCTTTATCACATTTATATCACACTTCCCTTCATCTCCATCACATTTATATCACACTTCCCTTCGTCTCCATCACATTTATATCACACTTCCCTTTGTCTTTATCACATTTATATCACACTTACCCTCATCTCCATCACATTTATATCACACTTCCCTTTATCTCCATCACATTTATATCACACTTCCCTTTTTTGTCTCCATCACATTTATATCACACTTCCCTTCGTCTTTATCACATTTATATCACACTTCCCTTCGTCTCTATCACATTTATACCACACTTCCCTTCGTCTCCATCACATTTATACCACACTTCCCTTCCTCTCCATCACATTTATATCACACTTCCCTTCGTCTCCATCACATTTATATCACACTTCTCTTCATCTCCATCACATTTATATCATACGTTCCTTCATCTCCATCACATTTATATCACACTTCCCTTCTTCTCCATCACATTTATATCACACTTCCCTTCATCTCCATCACATTTATATCACACTTCCCTTCATCTTTATGACATTTATATCCCACTTCCCTTCGTCTCCATCACATTTATATCACACTTCCCTTCATCTCCATCACATTTATATCACACTTCCCTTCGTCTCCATCACATTTATATCACACTTCCCTTCATCTCCATCACATTTATATCATACTTCCCTTTGTCTTTATCACATTTATATCACACTTTCCCTCATCTCCATCACATTTATATCACACTTCCCTTTATCTCCATCACATTTATATCACACTTCCCTTTGTCTCCATCACATTTATATCACACTTCCCTTCATCTCCATCACATTTATATCACACTTCCCTTCTTCTCCATCACATTTATATCACACTTCCCTTCATCTCCATCACATTTATATCATACTTCCCTTCGTCTCCATCACATTTATATCACTCTTCCCTTCGTCTTTATCACATTTATATCACACTACCCTTCGTCTCCATCACATTTATATCACACTTCCCTTCGTCTCCATCACATTTGTATCACACTTCCCTTTGTCTTTATCACATTTATATCACACTTCCCCTCATCTCCATCACATTTATATCACACTTCCCTTTGTCTCCATCACATTTATATCACACTTCCCTTTGTCTCCATCACATTTATATCACACTTCCCTTCGTCTTTATCACATTTATATCACACTTCCCTTCGTCACTATCACATTTATATCACACTTCCCTTCGTCTTTATCACAATTCTACCACACTTCCCTTCGTCTCCATCACATTTATACCACACTTCCCTTCCTCTCCATCACATTTATATCACACTTCCCTTCGTCTCCATCACATTTATATCATACGTTGCTTCATCTCTATCACATTTATATCACACTTCCCTTCTTCTCCATCACATTTATATCACACTTCCCTTCATCTCCATCACATTTATATCACACTTCCCTTCGTCTTTATCACATTTATATCACACTTCCCTTCATCTTTATGACATTTATATCACAGTTCCCTTCGTCTCCATCACATTTATATCACACTTCACTTCGTCTCCATCACATTTATATCACACTTCCCTTCGTCGCCATCACATTTATATCACACTTCCCTTCTTCTCCATCACATTTATATCATACTTCCCTTCGTCTCCATCACATTTATATCACACTTCCCTTTGTCTTCATCACATTTATATCACACTTCCCTAAGTCTCCATCACATTTATATCACACTTCCCTTCATCTCCATCACATTTATATCACACTTCCCTTCATCTCCATCACATTTATATCACACTTCCCTTCATCTCCATCACATTTATATCATACTTCCCTTCGTCTCCATCACATTTATATCACACTTCCCTTTGTCTTTATCACATTTATATCACACTTCCCCTCATCTCCATCACATTTATATCACACTTCCCTTTTTTGTCTCCATCACATTTATATCACACTTCCCTTTGTCTCCATCACATTTATATCACACTTCCCTTCGTCTTTATGACATTTATATCACACTTCCCTTTATCTCCATCACATTTATATCACACTTCCCTTCGTCTCCATCACATTTATATCACTCTTCCCTTCGTCTTTATCACATTTATATCACACTTCCCTTCGTCTTTATCACATTTATATCACACTTCCCTTCGTCTTTATCACATTTATATCACACTTCCCTTCATCTCCATCACATTTATATCACACGTCCCTTCATCTTTATCACATTTATATCACACTTCCCTTCATCTTTATCACATTTATATCACACTTCCCTTCATCTTTATCACATTTATATCACACTTCCCTTCATCTCCATCACATTTATATCACACTTCCCTTCATCTCCATCACATTTATATCACACTTCCCTTCGTCTCCATCACATTTATACCACACTTCCCTTCCTCTCCATCACATTTATATCACACTTCCCTTCGTCTCCATCACATTTATATCACACTTCCCTTCGTCTTTATCACATTTATATCACTCTTCCCTTCGTCTTTATCACATTTATATCACACTTCCCTTCATCTTTATCACATTTATATCACACTTCCCTTCATCTTTATCACATTTATATCACACTTCCCTTCGTCTTTATCACATTTATATCACACTTCCCTTCGTCTTTATCACATTTATATCACACTTCCCTTCGTCTCCATCACATTTATATCACACTTCCCTTCGTGTCCATCACATTTATATCACACTTCCCTTCGTGTCCATCACATTTATATCACACTTCCCTTCGTCTCCATCACATTTATATCACACTTCCCTTCGTCTCCATCACATTTATATCACACTCCCTTCGACTCCACCACATTTATATCACACTTCCCTTCGTCTTTATGACATTTATATCACACTTCCCTTCGTCTCCATCACATTTATGTCTCACTTCCCTTCATCTCCATCACATTTATATCACACTTCCCTTCATCTCCATCACATTTATATCACACTTCCCTTCGTCTCCATCACATTTATATCACACTTCCCTTCATCTCCATCACATTTATATCACACTTCCCTTTGTCTTTATCACATTTATATCACACTTCCCCTCATCTCCATCACATTTATATCACACTTCCCTTTATCTCCATCACATTTATATCACTCTTCCCTTCGTCTTTGTCACATTTATATCACACTTCCCTTCGTCTTTGTCACATTTATATCACACTTCCCTTCGTCTTTATCACATTTATATCACACTTCCCTTCGTCTTTATCACATTTATATCACACTTCCCTTCATCTCCATCACATTTATATCACACTTCCCTTCGTCTCCATCACATTTATATCATACTTCCCTTCGTCTTTATCACATTTATATCACACTTCCCCTCATCTCCATCACATTTATATCACACTTCCCCTCATCTCCATCACATTTATATCACACTTCCCTTTGTCTCCATCACATTTATATCACACTTCCCTTCATCTCCATCACATTTATATCACACGTTCCTTCGGCTCCATCACATTTATATCACACTTCCCTTCGTCTCCATCACATTTATATCACACTTCCCTTCGTCTCCATCACATTTATATCACACTTCCCTTCGTCTCCATCACATTTATATCACACTTCCCTTCGTCTCCATCACATTTATATCACACTTCCCTTCGTCTCCATCACATTTATATCACACTTCCCTTCGTCTCCATCACATTTATATCACACTTCCCTTCGTCTCCATCACATTTATATCACACTTCCCTTCGTCTCCATCACATTTATATCACACTTCCCTTTGTCTTTATCACATTTATATCACACTTCCCTTCGTCTCCATCACATTTATATCACACTTCCCTTTATCTCCATCACATTTATATCACACTTCCCTTCGTCTCCATCACATTTATATCACACTTCCCTTCGTCTTTATGACATTTATATCACACTTCCCTTTATCTCCATCACATTTATATCACACTTCCCTTCGTCTCCATCACATTTATATCACTCTTCCCTTCGTCTTTATCATTTTTATATCACACTTCCCTTCGTCTTTATCACATTTATATCACACTTCCCTTCGTCTTTATCACATTTATATCACACTTCCCTTCATCTCTATCACATTTATATCACACGTCCCTTCATCTTTATCACATTTATATCACACTTCCCTTCGTCTTTATCACATTTATATCACACTTCCCTTCATCTCCATCACATTTATATCACACTTCCCTTCATCTCCATCACATTTATATCACACTTCCCTTCGTCTCCATCACATTTATATCACACTTCCCTTCGTCTCCATCACATTTATATCACACTTCCCTTCGTCTCCATCACATTTATATCACACTTCCCTTCGTCTCCATCACATTTATATCACACTTCCCTTCGTCTCCATCACATTTATATCACACTTCCCTTCGTCTTTATCACATTTATATCACACTTCCCTTCGTCTTTATCACATTTATATCACACTTCCCTTCGTCTCCATCACATTTATATTACACTTCCCTTCGTCTCCATCACATTTATATTACACTTCCCTTCGTCTCCATCACATTTATATCACACTTCCCTTCGTCTCCATCACATTTATATCACACTTCCCTTCGTCTCCATCACATTTATATCATACGTTCCTTCGTCTCCATCACATTTATATCACACTTCCCTTCGTCTCCATCACATTTATATCACACTTCCCTTCATCTCCATCACATTTATATCACACGTCCCTTCGTCCCCCCCCCTTAAAAGATTTAGATGCACTATTGTAAAGTGGCTGTTCCACTGGATGTCATAAGGTGAATGCACCAATTTGTAAGTCGCTCTGGATAAGAGCGTCTGCTAAATGACTTAAATGTAAATGTTAAATGTCTTTATGACATTTATATCACACTTCCCTTCTTCTCCATCACATTTATATCACACTTCCCTTCATCTCTATCACATTTATATCACACTTCCCTTCGTCTCCATCACATTTATATCACACTTCCCTTCGTCTGTCACGATCGTGTGGGGGATTGACGGACCAAAACGCAGCAGTTGGAAAATAAGCCATCTTCTTTTATTAACACCACGAAGATGAACACGACACAAAACTCTATACAAACTAACAAAACAACAAAACGACCGTGAAGCTACAAACGTTGTGCACATACATACAGGCTACAAACGTTCTACATAGACAATTACTCACAACCAATGAGAGCCTATGGCTACCCTAAATAAGGCTCCCAATCAGAGACAACCGAAATCAGCTGTCTCTAATTGGGAACTCATTCAGGTAACCATAGACTCTCCTAGACAACTAACCATACATAGACAACACTAGACACATGTACTCCACACAAACCCATATCCTATACCCAACAACCCCTTTACCATAAAAACACCCAAAACCAACAAAACACAAACATTACCCATGTCACACCCTGACCTAACTAAAATAATAAAGAAAACAAAGAATACCAAGGCCAGGGTGTGACATAACCCCCCCCGAACTCCGGGCGCACCATTACACAGTCTAGGGGAGGGTCTGGGTGGGCTTCCATCCACGGTGGCGGCTCCGGCTCCGGTCGTGGTCCCCACGTCACCACAGTCCCCAACCACCTCCTAGGCTTCCTCCAAATGACCCCCCTCCACATTAACCCCATTGCATTAAGGGGCAGTTCCGGACTAAGGGGCAGCTCCGGACTAAGGGGCAGCTCCGGACTAAGGGGCAGTACCAGGGTCAGGGGCAGTACTAGGGTCAGGGGCAGTACTAGGGTCAGGGGCAGTACTAGGGTCAGGGGCAGTACCAGGGTCAGGGGCAGCACCAGGGTAAGGGGCAGCACCAGGGTAAGGGGCAGCACCAGGGTAAGGTGCAGCTCCGGACTGAGGAATGGCAGCTCTGGACTGAGGAATGGCAGCTCCGGACTGAGGGACTGCAGCTCCGGACTGAGGGACGGCCCATGGCTGGCTGACAGATCTGGCTGCTCATGGCTGGCTGACGGATCTGGCTGCTCATGGCTGGCTGACGGATCTGGCTGCTCATGGCTGGCTGACGGATCTGGCTGCTCATGGCTGGCTGACGGATCTGGCTGCTCATGGCTGGCTGACGGATCTGGCTGCTCATGGCTGGCTGACGGATCTGGCTGCTCATGGCTAGCTGACGGATCTGGCTGCTCATGGCTAGCTGACGGATCTGGCTGCTCATGGCTAGCTGACGGATCTGGCTGCTCATGGCTAGCTGACGGATCTGGCTGCTCATGGCTAGCTGACGGATCTGGCTGCTCATGGCTAGCTGACGGATCTGGCTGCTCATGGCTAGCTGACGGATCTGGCTGCTCATGGCTGGCTGACGGATCTGGCTGCTCATGGCTGGCTGACGGATCTGGCTGCTCATGGCTGGCTGACTGATCTGGCTGCTCCTGTCTGATTGGCGGCTCTGGCAGATCCTGTCTGGTTGGCGGCTCTGGCAGATCCTGTCTGGTTGGCGGCTCTGGCAGATCCTGTCTGACGGACGGCTCTAGCGGCTCCTGTCTGGCTGGCGGCTCTAGCGGCTCATGTCTGGCTGGCGGCTCAGTGGGCTCATGGCAGACGGGCGGCTTTGCAGGCTCATGGCAGACGGGCGGCTTTGCAGGCTCATTGCAGACGGATGGCTCAGATGGCGCTGGGGAGACGGATGGCTCAGATGGCGCTGGGGAGACGAATGGCTCAGATGGCGCTTGGCAGACGGGCAGTTCAGTCATCGCTGTGCAGACGGCAGACTCCTGCCGGCTGAGGCGCACTGTAGGCCTGGTGCGTGGTGCCGGGACTGGTGGCACCGGGCTGGGGACACGCATCTCAGGGCTAGTGCGGGGAGCAGCAACAGGACGCACAGGACTCTGGGGACACACAGGAGGCTTGGTGCGTGGTTTAGACACTGGTGGTAAAGGGCTGGAGACACGCACCATATAGCTAGTGCGTGGAGGAGGCACTGGTGGTACTGGATTGGGGCGGGGAGGTGGCGCCGGAAATACCGGACCGTGCAGGCGTACTGGCTCCCTTGAACGCCGAGCCTGCCCAACCTTACCTGGTTGTATGCTCCCCGTCGCCTGACCAGTGCGGGGAGGTGGAATGACCCGCACCGGCCTATGTAGGCGAACCGGGGACACCATGCGTAAGGCTGGTGCCATGTACGCCGGCCCGAGGAGACGCACTGGTGACCAGATGCGTTGGGCCGGCTTCATGACATACGGCTCAACGCTCAGTCTAGCCCGGCCGATACGTGGAGCTGAAATGTACCGAACCGGGCTATGCACGCGTACAGGAGACACCGTGCGCTCTACTGCGTAACACGGTGTCTGCCCGTACTCTCGCTCTCCACGGTAAGTACAAGGAGTAGGCGCAGGTTTCCTACCTGACTTCGCCACACTCCCTTTAAGGCCCCCCCCAAGAAATTTTTGGGTTGTACTCACGGGTTTCCAGCCTTGTCTCCGTGCTGCCTCCTCATATCGCCTCCTCTCGGCTTTCGCTGCCTCCAGCTCTTCACGAGGGAGGCGATATTCTCCAGGTTGAGCCCAAGGTCCCTTTCCTTCCAATTCGTCCTCCCATCTCCAGAAATCCTGTGTAGGTAGGTCCTGTTGCCGCCTTCCATGCCGCTTGGTCCTATGGTGAGTAATTCTGTCACGATCGTGTGGGGGATTGACGGACCAAAACGCAGCAGTTGGAAAATAAGCCATCTTCTTTTATTAACACCACGAAGATGAACACGACACAAAACTCTATACAAACTAACAAAACAACAAAACGACCGTGAAGCTACAAACGTTGTGCACATACATACAGGCTACAAACGTTCTACATAGACAATTACTCACAACCAATGAGAGCCTATGGCTACCCTAAATAAGGCTCCCAATCAGAGACAACCGAAATCAGCTGTCTCTAATTGGGAACTCATTCAGGTAACCATAGACTCTCCTAGACAACTAACCATACATAGACAACACTAGACACATGTACTCCACACAAACCCATATCCTATACCCAACAACCCCTTTACCATAGAAACACCCAAAACCAACAAAACACAAACATTCCCCATGTCACACCCTGACCTAACTAAAATAATAAAGAAAACAAAGAATACTAAGGCCAGGGTGTGAGATCGTCTCCATCACATTTTATTCATACTAGAGCTAATCCTCCTTCACATGTCTTATTCCACTCCAGTTTTCGATAAAAATCCAAACCAAACACAAACATGATGGGTGATATCTTCAATCTGAGTTTGAATAACACATCTACTATTCAATCTTTGTGACAAGCTGTCTTAGTATTTCCTTTTCTTGTCCTGCTCACTACAGAACAAAAGGTTTTAGGGTTCTGTACTGTTTTTGTACAATATATTGTGAGGGGGTGAATGTTGAATTTTTGTTTTGGTAGCCTATCATTATGTATTGCATTAAGTGCATACAAGCATTATATAGTCAATGCAGTGCTCCTGAACATTTGTGGTGAGCAATGGATTTTTTTCATTTTTGTTTCAGAGTTTATAAATCATGTCCTGTATTAAGTGCATACAAGCCTGCTAGTGTGCAGCTGTTCATCATCAGCCTGTGGGTCTGGTGCTGCTGCCTCTGCTTGCTGTGTCTGCAATGTAACTGACTCCTCCATTTAGATGATACTTGGAGCCTTCTGCAGATTTGTCACTGACTGATGTTGATGATTGATTATAGAAGTGGCATGTCTGGTGAGGATTGCTGGTGCATTACTGAGATGTCACAGTATGAATGAGTTATCCATCACTTTTGCTTTGTAAACAAATAACCCACAGTGATTCGATGCATTATGTAAAAGTATTCATAATGCAGTAATGGCACTTTACACTGTACAAATGTAACTGTTAGTACACATCATATTTAGGTGCATCGAATGACAGCTGATACTATTTTAAATGATTAGAAAACACATTTGAACACATCCCCCTTTCAAAATCAATGAATAATGTTGCAGCTACAGTTGCAACAAGAAGCGCCAGTCTACTGGGTAGAATGGTTTGACGTTGGGATGACGACTTGAGCTGGCTAAGACGCAACGGAGCACACATCTCTAAAGGATGGAGTGCTGCTGAATCACAAGAAGCTCACAGCTCTTTCTCGGAGGATTTAGTAGGCTATTGCAGAAAGGAAGGGGAAGTATACCTTGGTCTTACTTGCAGCGGTAGTGCATTCAGGATGCGGGTTGCACTTTTAGTCGCTGCTGATTCCATTATCTGGTATTGACAAGAGAGAGGCAACACATTGGTAATTCTCCGCTGGAGTTAACTTAGGAGCGGGAGAAGTAAAGATGGCAGGCGCTAAACTCACACCGTCTCCCTCGGAGATAGACCCAGACGTCAAGACCGAGGCCACGAAATCCTCAGAGGAACCGACTTGGGTCAACCCGTCGATGCCGATACGGACGATGGGTTCTTTTGGGAGTGATGCTGGGCAAAGGTACCCCAGATAGACCCGCATGAAGCCGCTGCATGTTTCAGACTCAGAGTACCAGTTCGATATCAAACCTGCAGCATCTTCACAAACCGATGTGGTGTCGCGAGCGCGCGGCGGTAAAGCGCAGTTTAATTATCCCATATAACGTTATAGATCATTATCTTTAGGCAAATAATATACATTTATCATTAGGCTACGTTTATATCGAAAAATAGATTCAATAATCGACTATAAGGAAAATATTTGAATGACATAACCGTGGCGCGCCGGGAGGTAGCTGTCTCTGTTCTCATGCTGGTAATATTGACACAGGATATGCTCGGTTTATGAAGCTGATTTATGACAGATTGTCAACACCGACAGCACACAATGGCACTGTTACAGTAGCTCAAATTGGCTCAGTGTTTGACTAAACCATCCTCTTCCTGTCAGTCATATTTTTCTCAGCATCCTATTTAGGTTTTTCTGAGGTTTTCTTTATGTCTGCAGTACATTCTGTGCAAAGCTTATGTAATTCTGAAGATGCTGCAACTCTAACAATGCAATTGTACATGTCTGAAGCAATATCATATATCATGGTAAATGCAGATGTATCGAGGATACAATCGCTGTGTTGGTTGCCACAGGTGAACTTGACACTTTGTATGAATATTTTGCTCATTCCAGTGAGTTAATATGTTGTTATCAACATGATAGACTAGCTGCTTTGCAATGCAAACCGCAGGTGATTGTGTATGTAGCCTACATGTCTGTCAGAGCAAATCAGAAATGGCCCTGGAGTAGATTACCTGGGTGCTGTTTCATTAAGGGGGAGATGCAGCTCTCTGTGAATGGGACTACATGGTTTCATTAAGGGGGAGATACAGCTCTCTGTGAATGGGACTACATGGTTTCATTAAGGGGGAGATGCAGCTCTCTGTGAATGGGACTACATGGTTTCATTAAGGGGGAGATACAGCTCTCTGTGAATGGGACTACATGGTTTCATTAAGGGGGAGATGCAGCTCTCTGTGAATGGGACTACATGGTTTCATTAAGGGGGAGATGCAGCTCTCTGTGAATGGGACTACATGGTTTATTTAAGGGGGAGATGCAGCTCTCTGTGAATGGGACTACATGGTTTCATTAAGGGGGAGATGCAGCTCTCTGTGAATGGGACTACATGGTTTCATTAAGGGGGAGATGCAGCTCTCTGTGAATGGGACTACATGGTTTCATTAAGGGGGAGATGCAGCTCTCTGTGAATGGGACTACATGGTTTCATTAAGGGGGAGATACAGCTCTCTGTGAATGGGACTACATGGTTTATTTAAGGGGGAGATGCAGCTCTCTGTGAATGGGACTACATGGTTTCATTAAGGGGGAGATGCAGCTCTCTGTGAATGGGACTACATGGTTTCATTAAGGGGGAGATGCAGCTCTCTGTGAATGGGACTACATGGTTTCTTTAAGGGGGAGATGCAGCTCTCTGTGAATGGGACTACATGGTTTCATTAAGGGGGAGATGCAGCTCTCTGTGAATGGGACTACATGGTTTCTTTAAGGGGGAGATGCAGCTCTCTGTGAATGGGACTACATGGTTTCATTAAGGGGGAGATGCAGCTTTCTGTGAATGGGACTACATGGTTTCATTAAGGGGGAGATACAGCTCTCTGTGAATGGGACTACATGGTTTCATTAAGGGGGAGATACAGCTCTCTGTGAATGGGACTACATGGTTTCATTAAGGGGGAGATGCAGCTCTCTGTGAATGGGACTACATGATTTCATTAAGGGGGAGATGCAGCTCTCTGTGAATGGGACTACATGGTTTCATTAAGGGGGAGATGCAGCTCTCTGTGAATGGGACTACATGGTTTCATTAAGGGGGAGATGCAGCTCTCTGTGAATGGGACTACATGGTTTCATTAAGGGGGAGATGCAGCTCTCTGTGAATGGGACTACATGGTTTCATTAAGGGGGAGATGCAGCTCTCTGTGAATGGGACTACATGGTTTCATTAAGGGGGAGATGCAGCTCTCTGTGAATGGGACTACATGGTTTCATTAAGGGGGAGATACAGCTCTCTGTGAATGGGACTACATGGTTTCTTTAAGGGGGAGATGCAGCTCTCTGTGAATGGGACTACATGGTTTCATTAAGGGGGAGATGCAGCTCTCTGTGAATGGGACTACATGGTTTCATTAAGGGGGAGATGCAGCTCTCTGTGAATGGGACTACATGGTTTCTTTAAGGGGGAGATGCAGCTCTCTGTGAATGGGACTACATGGTTTCATTAAGGGGGAGATGCAGCTCTCTGTGAATGGGACTACATGGTTTCATTAAAGGGGAGATACAGCTCTCTGTGAATGGGACTACATGGTTTCTTTAAGGGGGAGATGCAGCTCTCTGTGAATGGGACTACATGGTTTCATTAAGGGGGAGGAGATACATATACTCTACATATGCCTGCCTGAATAGAAGTTGCTCTGGGTGTTAAAATCCCTCTCTTTATCCCAAAACGGTATGCATTTCCACACACTCACCATTCTCACCATTCTCATCTAATTTCTCTTAGCGCTCGACTGCAAAATTGAAGCAATGGCGTTAGTTGGTCAGAAACCTGCAATAATGTTTAGAGTCTGCTACAGTATTTCTGCTGTTTAGCAAAAGCCGGAGGGGCAAAGCCAGGTTGAGGTTGGTGCAGGGTCAATTTTGTTCATTAGAGCGGTTTGCCACAGTTCCATAATGCCTGTGATGTTTAGTTTGATATTGCATCCACATACTGTACATGTACCCATATAGGTCTACTATAAAGACCCATGTCCTAAAGACCAGTGCCATCATGAACTATTCACTCATTGGCATGCCTGTTGATCATTCTCTCTTACCACAAGACTTCTGTGAAAGCTATTTAAATAAGAATGAGGCTATAGTATACTGCTGATATATACTACCTTTGAATGATAGACAGTGTCCACTCCACATACAGTCCTTCTTATGTTAGTTTTTCAAAGGGAGGATCTCACATCAATAATACAGGTAGAACTCGAAAGACACAATGCAGCAGCAACACCATCTGAAAATGCAGCAGTGGCATTTGGGGTTTGAGTGAAGTAGCTAGTATACCATAGAACAACTGTAGCAGTTCACAAAGCCTCTGGAGTACCTCCTTTACTCTCCTCAACCCTCACCTCTCCTCTCCTCACCCCTTTCCTCCCCTCCCCTCTCTTCTCTACTCCTCTCTCATCCCCTCTCCTCCCTCCCCTCTCCTCTCTTCTCTCCTCCTCTCTCATCCCCTCTCCTCCCTCCCCTTCCCCTCTCCTCCCTTCCTCCCCTCCACTCTCTTCTCTCCTCCTCTCTCATCCCCTCCCCTCTCCTCTCTTCACCCCTTTCCTCCCTCCCTTCCCCTCTCACCTCCTCTCCTCCCCTCTTCTCTCTTCAGCCCTACCCTCCCCTGTCCTCTCCTCTCTTCACCCCTCTACGGCCTTCCCCTCCTCTCGTCTCTCCTCTCCTTGCCTCCCCTCAACCCTCTCCTCCCCTCTCTTCTCTCCTTCCCTCTCGCCTCCCCTCACCCCTCCTCCCCTGTCCTGTACTCTCCTCCCCTCTCTCCTCCCCTCCCCTCCCCTCACCTCTCCTCCCCTGTCCTCTCCTCCCCTCTCTCCTCTCCTCCCCTCCCCTCAACCCTCTCCTACCCTCTCCTCTCTCCTCCCCTCCCCACTCCTCCCCTCACTTCTCCTCCCCTGTCCTGTACTCTCCAGTCCACCCTGCCTACTTAGTTTGTATCCCCTGTTGTTGTTAATCCACCTGACAGACTCACAGAGATGCAGAGAGATGTCATGGTGTGTTAGAGATCCAGGGATGTCACTCTAAACGGAGGTGCAAGTGGCACAGACAGACAGACAGACAGACAGACAGACAGACAGACAGACAGACAGACAGACAGACAGACAGACAGACAGACAGACAGACAGAGAGAGAGACAGAGAGAGAGAGACAGAGAGAGAGACAGAGAGAGAGACAGACAGAGAGACAGAGAGACAGAGAGACAGAGAGACAGAGAGACAGAGACAGAGACAGAGACAGAGACAGAGACAGAGACAGAGAAAACTTTGTCAGCCCTAGGCTCTGAGACAAGATAACATTTGGGAAGCTTATAGAGAAGCCCGGTATGTGTGAGCGTTTCACACATAGTCTCCATCACAGCTAGCAGGAACAAGATGGTTGTTTTTAGATGTTGCTGATGATATTGATGGTGTTTATGACTGGGAGCCCATGCAGCTTTACATACTCAGTCACCAAAGCCTCTTGAGCGAGTTTGATGAAGCAAAAAAGACAGAGGAAGTTTGTGCATCTGTATCCCTACAGAACCAATTGAGATGTTACTCAAGTTTGATACATCAGGGATACATTATATAATGATTATGGGAATATGCTATATGTTATGCTTTCAAAACTTGTGCCCCATGCCTGGTAACTAAAAAGACAGATTAAGTTACTCATGTTTAATATGCACCAGGGAAAAATAATGTTCCTAATCATGAAAAAATATATGAAGTGCGTG